>NC_060240.1:37579328-37883773 GCF_021155785.1 Neodiprion fabricii
ACTATTCGCGATATTGATCAATTTTGATTTCACTTTGTGCGATTCGAGAATAACCGAGAGCCGAAGGGACAGAAGCCTAATTTCACTTGAACCTTGCAAGCGAGAATCTCGAGCCCGCAAAGTAAACCAAGTTTGGGTTCTTGCTCAATTATCAACAGACCCTCGGAACTCGAATAACGAGCTTTGCTTCCATTTGGACGGTTAGTTCAACTCTAAAATATTCACACCGTTCTCCCTCAACCCTCGACTTTATCCTCCGCTGAAGTAACCGGTCCGATTCATTTCTCATCAAATCGACAGTGACAATGAAACTGAGTCAGAAAAACACGATCGGGTAATGTGAAACTTTCAAGACTCAAAGCCATAAATAAATCCTCTCAAAGGATGACAGTTTATTCGGTTTGTTCACAGATTTTCTAACCATTCTCATTCCTGCGGGGAAAAAAGTTTGTCAGCGAAAATAATCATTGGGTCGAAGCTGCGGTGGAAAAGTTTAATTAAAATTTGAATCCTTCGGAGTGGTGCGAAGGTATACGTTGCGCCATGATCAGTTTCTGCGCAAACACGAATGCCCGTATATTAGTGTAGGATATAAGTAGGTATTATATATAATAAATGTTAGACAAGGCAGCGAGTATATTCGCGGTATAGAATGCAGAGGAACCGGAAAACTGCGATAATAGTAATTACCTAAGCAAAGCTTCAGATCAAGGGACTTCTTTTCGACGGTTCAAATACGCTGATCAATCTGATTTTTTTTTTTTATGTTAAATCAAAGCACTCGCGAAGAACAGAAAATAAATTTTTCAACGTTTATTTATTTATTTTTTTCTAATTTCTTTTATAAAGTTGAAAACGACTTTGGAAAAAAAAGTATCCAAAGCAAGATAAAAAATGGCACGACGAATGTTGTGTCCAAATTTGAGACAGATAGCTTGAAAACTCTTCCTTTGAGAGTGTCCATCGTTTTGAAAAACGACGTTTCGAGAAACCCGTTAAAAAAAATAGAACAAAAATAAAAGTGAACTTTTAAAAATTTGCTTTCTGTTCCTCATGACTGTTTTGATTTGACATAAAGAATCAGACTGGTTAGCGCGTACTTACCATCGAATAAAAATCGCGTAAATCAGCTATCGTTCAACCCGTTACACTAGGACGATTCCTTAACCCCATCCCGTACCATTTAGCTCGACGAAACTCGGGCCCAAGTGGTAGACGTCAACGCGTCGTAAAGAAGCCAGAGTGATGTCAAGCATAGATTATTCGAAACAGACGCTTTTATGACACAGGTTTCAGAATACTTCTAAATTAGTGGTGTGTTTTTTACCTTCTGTCAAATCCACGATTGACGGCCATGGATGCTTTCTGGTTGGCGCAAACACGTCACTATCACTGGATTCGTAGTCATTGATGTCATTTAAAACTTTTGTATTTTGCACTCTGTAGGGGTTTGTTAAATTTTAATAACTAATCTTCTCCGTAACAGCAATTATGAGAATCGTGACCAACTCTCGTGGCGTACTGATAGAAACTAACATTGAATTACGACGATCACGAGCCTGGCTCGTGATGTTTATGTTTGGCCCGACTTTCCGTTCACGAGCCTGGCACGTCATATTCATGTTTGGGTCAAAATCTTCGTCACGAGTCAGACTCGTTAAAGCACGGTGAGGGGACAACCATAGTAAAAAAATCGCGTAAATCAGCTATTGTTTGACCCGTTACACTGGAACGATCCCTTGAACCTGAGCGCATAGATGCGGAAAGTTTATACAACTGTCCGATTCTGTTAATTCGTTATACGATAATCCACCGTTCATGAAGAATTATAATCTCACCGTTACGTGCCTACATTAATTTCACCGAAATCCGCACGGGGCTACATTATCACAAATATACGATTATTGGTTGCTAGCCTGAAGATATTTATGATATAGCGACCAGTGGAATAACGCTGCATGTGCAGTAGGAAACGATTTATCTCGACGTGATATTGTCGCGGTTGATTTATTCGCGGTGGATTTCTCCTTGGCAGAAATCAATTACCTAATACGTTCAAAAGTTGAAATATGGTAATATTTGCGGTATATTCTTACAGACAATGACTAAGCGACATTCCGTGCATACTTTGGGTGCGAGGTAGTCCTTCAACTCCACGGAGATACGTGATGGGTGTGTTCGAGGAGTGAATTTATGGAATGGAACACACTTCGGCGCGTCGCTTTTTGACTAATTGTGAAATCGAGCTCAACCACGCCCTGATAATCGATCCGTGAATAATGAAGCGGTTTCGCGGGCAGTTAGAGGGCTTCGACAATGACAAAGCAACATAGTTACTTAGGGAGAAAACCGAGGCTGAGCCTGAATTCGACAACTTACAGTCCGTAATTGATACTGTTCCCAAAATTCTCCGAGCTTGAATCGTCCTCCAGGATATATCGGACGCAAAGATCTCGCGCACGTAAAGTGGAAATCAACAATTGTGCCGCGAGCTTTGCATTGTCTGGAACAAAAGGATCGCCGTACGAGTATTCCGAATATTGTCAATTGTTAGCTTGCGTTTTGTCTCCCGTGTTTAGGTGGCGATTTCGATGGACTGAACTGAAACTGATAAATGAACCAAACTAACGAACATATTATCTGGAAAAAGGCAACGACCCTAATCCGGGAATAAATTAACGATCGAACTGAGTAATACGGCGAGGCGAAAACAGCGTGAGAATTGTTTCGCCGAAATATCAGGGACCGTTTTATTTACACAGTAATATAGGTATGTACGTTAGCTACGGTCGGATTCCGGCGTGAAATTTACGATAAGAATTAGTGGATTCGGGTTGTTCAAACCCTCGCTCGACAGCCACAAAGCTTTAGGGAATATGCTGCTGAGAAATTTATTTGTCCCGCACCTGGCTTCCAGGATTTTCATCGGTCATAATGCTTGAGACGGGAAAAGGGGACGAGAATTTTCCCAAAAGCGAAACCTTTTGTCTCCTAGTGAAGCCTCTTAGTACCCCGCGAATATAACTTTTGGCATCTTTTGTACAACAAATAATGTCTGACACGCCAGGCCTGCACGACTTGTGGATATACAAGCTAAATCGTTTTATAATGGGTATTGTATTAGTATATTATAGTTCAGTCGGAATATACAGTAATTTAGCCGAGTTCTATTAATAAACATGTGAAAGCTGAAACTTGTTTAATCGTCAAATTGGATGCCGAGGAAGAGATCCCTGAGTTTTTCAAAAAACGTTGCGACGGGTTTGGCCGAAAAAAATTATTAAAAATCAAAAAGGCGTCGGTTAGATATAATTGTTTTTTACATGGGGATTGACAACCATATTAGATCCACCATTTTGAGTATTGAAAATCAGATTTCAGATTCAAGTTCGGCGACCACAAAAACCGTAACAATGAGATAACAGGACAAATCTATCAAATTTTCTTTTCTCTGAGAATCGATTCGGTGGACCCTGATTAGACTTTTACTTTTTTAGTATCCATCCCATCACAACAAGGCGTCGAATGCAATCCCAGGCGAGTTGGTTACAGACCGTGGAGTAGTGGAGGTATAAGCTTATTGGATTTTCTCGATTGAAATTCGCTGGATTTTGTTGTAATGACGAGAAAATTTAGTGTTGTTAACTATAATCGCAATAGCACAAATAGTTCCTACTTGTACCACATTCTTCTGTGATCTACAAAATACCCAAACCATTATTGTAACCCCAACCATTTTACTTGTGAAATTGTTTAATAAATTATCCAACCAATTCAAATGTTTTCGTTGTCGGCTTACACGAAGCGCTTCGACTGCAATGGATTCAGTGATCCTGTAACCCTCGGATCGTTAATTGCTCAATTACGATCGCGATTCACGACGTGTTACTTTTACCGAATTTACGAAGGTCGTTTGCTCGGAATTGGCTCGCACCCCTTATTCCGTGATCCTGTTTCGCGGTCAAAGGTCCTGCGGTTCTCCTCTTCTAAATATTTAACCAGCAATGCCGCGGTAAAAATAAAAACCATCTCGAAATTCGTGAGTCCATCAATCAATCACGTTATACCCAAATTGCCAGGATATATTCAAATTTATGGAATTTGGCAAGAAATTCAAAAGTCGGCATCTCGATCAAAGGAAAAGCTTCTATATCTGCGCGCTCATCATTATGAGATATATATATTTGCGACAGCTCGCTGAGTATTAATTATAAATGAAAACTTTGTTGGAACACTGTGATCCCTCGGAAGGAATACCGGGAGTGTGAAAATTCACAAAAGCGAGAAATATACATGTACATATACGTATATTTCAGCTTTTGTATGTCATAAAGCAGCGAGAAAGATAAAGATCAGTGCAATATTTTAATATTTGAAAGCAAAATAATATCACTCTTTGCGAATTTCATCGTAGATTTTCAGTACTAATAAAAAATCACACGCGTCTCAGGTTTGACAAAAACTTGTGTTTCGTCACGCAAAACATACCTGCCGAAGGATTTCAGGATATATCAGTTTTAAAATTTCCGAAAATAGCTGTTTCCCAAATTTCACCGTCGTTGAGGCAATATTAAAAAAAAATGTTCGGCCATGTCTTTTAGCGTGAGCGATGTTTTAGTGAAAAAGTACAAGAACCTCGGAGAATAGTGAAATCTAAAAAAAGGCCCTTTTCCTAACCGCCCTAATATATGTAATTATATATATAATTATGTGTGTGCGTGTGTGTTCCTGGAACCCTTATGAAATTCCCCCGCGAACTCGCTTCTTTGTTTGCCGAGAGTGCCGCGGGGTGTGAGAATGGGAATGGAAAAATATCAATACTCGATAATATTTACGCCCCGATGGTTTATCGGAATAACGGATCGCTATTTCCGCAGAAATTCACGCAGTGGCTTCGTTGAAATACCGGGTTCAGACTATTTCTGTAAGGCTTCTAATTAACTATGCGCATAATGCGTATTGCGAAGTTAACGGAAACAATACGAACCATTTTTCTTTTCCAAAAGAACGAAAGAAGAAAAGCTAAACGGGGCTGTCTCGAATCTTTTTCAATTTTAACAATTGGTAAAAAAATTAAATTTATCGGTCATAGGTTTCGCATGTAACCATATTAATATGTTTTCTGCTCGATTGTAAGCACCCCCATTTTTTTCCCCCGTTTCAACGATCTTGCAAAAAATTTTGTCACGTACGTTTGATAACAGTGGCTAAATTAAACCAGTTCAAGCTGATTCTGAGTGCAACGAAAGCTCGTCTATAATCGCGGCATAAGATATGCGATTGATTGTTCGAGGAGAAAATTTCTTTTCCTTGGGTTTATTTTTCCTGCAGCTGTTTCTGCCGGGTGAAATGATCGACTATGTCGAAGAGAAGTTTTTCCAGACTTATTTCATATCGCCAATACCAAGCCACCGCAGGGCGCGATATATTCTTACGTTTATTACGTTAAAACTTCTTTATTCGAAATAAGGGGTGAGTGCCGTGTTAATTGAATTACTTATACGTATAATACACGTTTACGCGACGATGACGATACCAGCAGGTAGGCGAAACGAGAAGAAAAAGCAAAAAAATGGGGAAAATTTCCGCTCTCGGATCTTCTCGGTTTCCCAGTTTCACTCCCATCTCGGCTTTCGTAAAATGTGATTAGATTTTCTGGTATCTGCAGACGCGGCTCGGCTAGCGATTCAATAAATAGCCGGTCAATAGTGCGCATTTAAACTCCTAAATATAGTCACCTTACCTTGACTCCGGTGGGGAAAGGCGTTCGCTTGAGGTATTCAACGTCGAATTTCCACGTCATGATGGTTTGGATGCTGATTCTGCAGTGTACGAAATTACGGGGGGATGACAAGCTCAGCGAAATTTTCTTTTATTGGTTCGCGAATTACCTTAAAATGAAAAAAGGCGGTAATTGTTTCGTTTAATATTTAGGAAGTATTTTTTAAATTACGATTTACGAATTATTGGTTTCAAGTTTTACATGATTCATTAATAACTTTATATACATATACGAAATTTTGACATCACGTTCATCAGCGTGACGAGTAATGACTGAAAATTTGGACGTAGTATAGAATAAGTTGCGTTATCTAATCGCGGAATTTTTCGTTCAATTTAGTGCATTGGAATTGTAAGCCGCGAGGATGGGTCAAAGTTTCATTATCTTTCGGCTCAATTATCAGCCGGGTCAATTCTGGGCGCTGGTTTGTTGATACATCGCAAAATCGGCACTCGCGGTTAAACGCAGCGAATCGCATGACGCAGCATTTGTGTATTTTTCCAATCAACTGAACACACCTGCGTTTTTACAATCGGACCGTAAAATAGCTGCGGGGTACGAATTTTCCGGGAGTAAATTTATTTTTTTCTCTTTCCTAAATATTATTACTTCGATTTTTTTTTCTTTTTTTTCTTTTTCTTTTTTTGCGGTTGAGAGTTACTATTCTGCCCGAACACAAACGCTCCCATTTCTAATTATTCGTAGAAAAACCGATAAGTTCGATTCGATTTCTTTGATCCTTTGATCATTTTCCCAACTTCTCGCTCCCCCTGTTTGTTCTGGTGGATTAAAAAATGTGAGGGTGCGGTTTGTGCTTCGCCCACCTTGTTTGTTTGCCGGTTTGTATTTTCTAAGGGCGGGGCTGCACGCGTAATTGTCCGATACGTGCAGTTAATGCAAATCGTCCGACGCAGCGTGGCTTTGAATAGCTATGAAACCCTGCACGTTCGGATTGTACCTTTTCGTTCGTTCAATCGCAACGCCTAACGCCGGTAAAATAGAGCGAGCTTAACTTCCAGGTGTCAAACGTCAGATAACATTGCACAACATCGATATTTGTATTTTCCTTTCATCTGCAATACCGAATGTCCGGCGCAAACGCAAAGCTTGAGTTTAAACGCAAAAATTTCCAACACAGCTTCCAAAAATATTGCAAACCTATGTACACAGTGGTGAAAAGAAAATTTTTCCACCTCTCGTACGGTAAAAATGTCCGAGTGTAATCTTTCATCGCGTGTAATTTCAAGTCGGCTCTGCCTCGACAGGTTGTGGTTCAACTTTCACATTTTATACCCGAACTGTGCGTCGATATTCATCAAACATATAAATTCACTGGATTACCAAAGTTTGGATCTTGATTTATGGACGCTGAAGTGAGACGGCCGCAGCCAAACTTCGATCAATCCTCCAGTCGCAGCTACGGCTGAAATATCACCGTTTCAACTCCGCTTCGCAATCGCGTGCTTATGTTTTTAATAATTCGAAAATTGCTAGCTTAAACGTAAGTACCGTGCCTTAATTGTTCTTATGCGCTAGAGCTGTTCAATATTTCCGCATTCTTAAGCTGGAGAAATTACATCTTACACGAATGAAGCTCGCGGCGCCAGACGGACATCATCTTATAAAATGTAGACAGACTATACGTTGTACAAGCAGGTGTTACTTCGATTGAGCACCAGCTGCGATTCGTCTCTGTAAGCAGGGATGTGTTAATTTCCACGGTGATCAAAGATTCTGCATCATTGTCATCGCGGTATCGATCGCGCTTCATCTCTGCAAAAATAGATCAAAGGATAAACAGAACACTCCGACTACAGAGCTTCTTAGTCAAGAGGAATTCAAAACATCGAACAGTTAGAACCAACTTCCGGTCAATGACAGCGAGGGTCGTTACTACGTCGACGGTTTTTTTTTTTTTTTTTTTTGTTTTGCAGTATGACCTGTATTTTTGCGTGGATAAGCACTCGCGAGTCAAGACGAGGATTGTTTTATTTGGATCAGTTGCTGCCGCCCCAACTCAATCCGGTTCTTTCAATCTTTTTATACCCTCGACGTCCGTCATGTTTCAATAATTCATAGACACTCTGGAAGAACGAGGCAGAACAAAAAAAAGAAAATAAAAAAGAAAAGAAACTACGACCTATCACTGTGTCGGAATTTTTTATTTTTTTTTCTATTTTATAGACCACTCGATATTCCACTTGTAGATTTACTCGTGTTGTTATAGCTCGAAATAGCGCGGTACCGATATATAAACAAGGCGTCGATCATCAGCTATCGCTGAAATTATCACCAAGTTTTGGAGCAGGCGTACGGGTGAAAAAAAACAACGCCGAATTACAAGGGCAATTTATATACAGTCTGGACACTCGCGAAACTTGACGATCGATTAATCGAAACTCCGAGCGAGTCAATCGGGTGTTTACAAAGGAGAAATCGAAATTGACCTGTGATAAAGCGCGTGAGTTTTGGTCGGGGAACAGGGATTCGAATCGCTTGAATCGAGACCCAACCGCACCTTATGCTTCACGCGCTATGCACGAGGCGAAACACTAGGTGACAAAACCACGTAGGGTTTATGGATATCAGGTAGTAGTGGAAACTCGTGCTTTCGCGGTTTCAGCTCGTTTCCCAAGTTCGTCGAGGGGGGCGTGTGTATCCCTCTGAGATCGAGGAACAACTTGGAGCTTGAATAGCCCTCGCGTTCTCACAGCTCTCATACAACTTTCATAAAGACAACTTTGCCGCGCTATCGCTCGAGTTGTTCGCAACCACCGAATTTGCCAACTTTCGTCTTTCCATGACAGTGGCTGCAATCCTTCCGTACAATATCAAAGGTTCGATTGAAAGTTCACCACTGTGAAGGGTTTGTAGTTGATCGTTCTCGGAGAACTCTCAAAGCTGGAATGAAATTCTACCAGACTAGCTTACGTGTATATATTTTGCCCTATTCTAACGAACTTTTTCAAATGCCTTTTTTTTTTTTTTGTTCCTACTCTAACATCGTACATTCCTTGAAATATACAATTATTTCTTTACTTTATAACGGATTCTAATTTTCTTCTTTTCTCTTTCGTCTTTCAGTAATCTATTACTTCCTGTGATTCTTTGACGTATTCCAACGCTGATTTCAATATGGTAATGTTTTTATTATTATTTCTATTCGCTTCAAACTTTTTTACTATTACGTTCATTATTATCATCATCATTATTATTATTATTATGATTTAAAACTAACTTGTCCGAAGCCCATCCACGTCCACATATAATGTGATTAACTACATATTACGTATTGACGTCTTTCCTGTGAGCTGCTTGCTATAAATTTTACGCTATTTTTCGACAAGAAAAACTAGAGGCGCAATAGTCTTTGCTTTGATTTGGCGAGGCGTCTTCGTTGAGAGCTTTTCAGATACGCATTTTTGGATAAATGGATCCGATGAATTAGACGAAAGCTTTACAACTGTACAACTTATGTACACACGCTTATTTCTGTGCACGTACATTAGGTATGCCTATCTACTTTACCGCCGCTGAAGCTATTAGGCTGTTAAAAATATTTTCTTCTACGACCATATAATCAAACGTGCACGATATGAGGATCATAATATTGTAGGTATAACGTTTTATCGCCCGCCATCGAATCCTCCGATTTTTCACTTCCTGGCAGACAGCCAACCATGCAAAGCGCAGGTCCACGCTTACTTTTCTCGGCAGGAAATTTCTTTGCGCAAATTCAAGTCCATCATTCTCGCGAAGTAAAGTAACAGATCGACCTTCGAGGTGAAGGAGAGTTCGATGAGCTATTGTATTACCTTGAAATGGATCCTGGCATCTCACGGAGTAAATTGAGGCTATACATTTTCTGCAAACTTATCTGGTATCAGTCGATTCTTCTGATCGTCAAATAGGAATCAAACTTGTCGTTGGCCTATTAGCCAAAATTAGCGCACTGTAAAAAGCTGCCAGCAACTAATTCCTCAAACAAATGCTATCTGTCACCATCATTTATACGTTACAATTGTATGCAGATGCTTCTGAAACACTGATTGTTCTAACAATAAATTTCAACTATCAATAATTATGTACCTTTCATCGCATATCCTCTGTATTTACTCACTGTTGTTTCAATGATTCTTCCCCCTCGTTAGATACCGAGCAATACGACGGCCGGAAGCACGGTCCAGGAGGAAGAACTCAAACGCATCCTGTCGGAGCGAAGACAGGAATGCATGGAGAGGCTGAAATCCAACGCAACAGCACCGCCTGGTGAGTGCATTGTTTATTTATTTTCGTAACGTCAGGGAAATTAAGTCAAACTTGCGCTTCTGACTTTTTACAAACCATTTTCGTTAATTTCTAATCGCACCGCATAACAGTGTTCGATTTACGCCAATTCCGTGACTTTTTCACGAGCTTTCGCGGAAGACACGACAGTTGGTTAGTACAGCAATTCACAAATTTTGTATGTTTCTTCAAACTTTACTGGCGACATACACAAAATGAGAAAAAAGAAGCAGCGAGCAGACCTTTGGGAAGAGAAATATTGTGACTCTGGTACACCAGCTCAAGAAAGACGTGAAGTTATAATAAACTGCAAATTGGAAGGGACTCGGCCAACTCCCGAGGGAAACTTTACTTCAAACCGAAATTTCTACACCCTGTGCAAATTTTTTTAAAACACTGTGACTCGGCCAGAAAGCCATTGGGGAGCTCTCGTGTATTTTACATGTGATATTTCGGAGTTTTTTTATGTTCATTCCCTTTCTTTTTTGTATTTTGTATTTTCTCTACCCTGGCAAGAAACCTTCTAAGCGTCAGAGTAACGCGATGTGGTGAAAGGTGAAAGAATTACTTTAAAAGCCTTCGTGGAGAGTTATACAAGCTTGTAACACTTTTTTGCTGAATTTCTATTCAACCATTTTTCAATGTAAATTCATATCTTACCAGGCTTGTTGAAATATAAATTTTTCACAAACGTTAAGAATCGTGTGATTAACGTGAATGGGAAAACATTTGCTTTATTGATTGTCTTTTTCGGTTGACACAGCGTCAAGATTACCGGTGTAAAATTTTTACAGAGTTACTCTGCCTCACCCGTTGTAGACGAGAAGAAAATATTTCAATTCGATTTCAAATCCTAGAGGGAAGTTACGCTTCGTGAAATTTTCGTCAAACTTCTGACGACAACAGATGTCCCGTAACAATTCTCCGCGTTTTATAATCGCTGCGTTTCCCTTTCTCAATAAAATTTCCGCACTTGGCATGCGGCGTTGTATATCGCGATTATCAATAGTAATCAACGGAGAGCTTGTAACTCTTTTGAGCGTCGTATTACACCATTTTTTTCGAAGTTGGCAGTGTAGGGTGCGGTCGAAATAGTCGACGAATGACGGTCAACGTCAGTCGCTTGCAGATGTAAATCACAACTATAACAGCCACCGTTATACCCGCATAAATATCCAACAAAGCCAGCTGCCACCAGCTAAACTTTACCGCTGGTGAACGCAGTGAATCGCCGCCGTTTCTGAGGATGTACTCGATCCAGAAGATCGCCGTTTCTAGCGGGCTTCTCGGACGGTCCAAAAACTTTCCCCCCAGCGTGATGATGTTATTTCTATAATTTGATAACGGATTATTGCCGATGAGTTAACGGGTTGAATGCAAATGTCGATAGGATGGCCAACGGAGTGATAGATTTTTCAAGAGAATTTATCAAATAGTTCACCGGAAGAGAAAAAGGTTACGCTGAGAGTGTCGGAAAGTTTTACTCACTTGTATTTTGCGTCGCTGACGATTTCACTGACGGCTGCGGTGAATTTATCCGCCGTGAAATCCCCAAAGTCCATCGATATCGCGACCCCCTTTTCAACGCAATTTTTTACGTTTCGTTGGGGCTCTGGAAATATCGGAAGACCGATAAACGGTACCGCGAACATCACCGCTTCGTGAATCTCCAGTGATCCACCCTGCATCACGAACGCCCGTATGTTGCCGTGCTCTGGAGAATAGAAATTTAACCCTCAATATCCATTCAAGGTGTCGGGAAATCTGCCAACCGATTTCGCCAGCGTTTCCATTCCGATGAGTCTAATACCGATCATCGTGTCTACAGCGCGTCACTTCTTTTATCCGTAAGTGTTTTTTAGCGTTGAAAAAATCTTGACTCACTTAAAACCTGCGTCTGTGAAACTACCTCCAACGCAAGTACGTTCGTGGGAATTCCGGGTGGCAATGCTTCCGGAGCTGCTCCTTTGAGCAGCACTCGAATCGGAGCGATCTTGGCCAATGCTGAGTACAATTCGGCGATGATATCCTTTGGGAAATTCTCAATAGCCAGCAAGGAGCCAAACGAAACGAAGATAAAGCCGTCCGCGCTGCTGTCTAGCCACGCTTTCAATTCCTGAAATTAATCAAACACAAGTTTTACTTTGCAAACCCAGCGTCTCGAAGCCACAATTAGACAGAGCTTCGTTAACGCCGAATAATGTCCTGCCACTTTCGATTGGTTTACCGTGTTCTCTCAAGAGACCTAAAACGACCCACGTTAAACCTGATACTATGATTTCAAGGTAGGCTCATTAGCGAGACGTCGGATAAACTGGTATTCCAACGAAAATACTTCGACCTTAACAGACGCTGCTGTTTTACGTAGGTTCAGCTTAGTGTTAGTCTCATTCACGACTCAAGAGTCAACCGTTGTTCAGTGACGTAGAATATCGGCTGACGGTACCGTCGAGTAGTCGATTCGCCAGAAATGCGCGAAAGCCTTCAGGGCAGAACAAAAAAAGAAGAGAACACATCTTGGAACATGCGAAAAGATTTTACAAAGGTATAATTTTAAGTCGAATAATTGAACTGCCAGTGCCTTCAGGCTAACGCGGATGTGATAAAAGTTTTGACAATGTAACAGGTCTAAATATATCAGCGCAGATGGTTTTTGTTTGACTTTGGTTGGCACACGCGGTTAGCCGAACAGTTGTGCAAACGTGGTGTTTTTGCATATCAGTCTGGTGTAGTATCTGTATACCCTTTATCTGTTTTTCTATCCTTCCGCTCACCTCTGGTAATTCTGTTCCATCGTCCCGCACGTGCAATCCACCAATTTCTACGATGGCTGGAGTAAAAGGCCTAACTCCGTTGAGGGAGTGGTGCGAGTTTACCAAAAGCAGGGACAAGTCTCTCTCCAGCTCTCTGATGTCCGGCATATCCGGCCCGAAGTGTGTCTTCACAATGCTGTTCTGAGCCTCCGTTACCCGCCTGATTCTATAGTTCGTCCACCATGTGTGCAGCGTGTTTTTGAATCTTTGCCAGAAGTTCATGTGAAGAATCGAACCGTCGATGTGTTCGGACACAAATGCCGTGTTCACCGGATTCCCCAAGGGCTCACTTATGTAAGGTGGCAACGCCGACATAGAAACTGCCACCACGGGGACCTTGAAGTGTCTTCCGAACGCGAAGTAGCAGTTCGCGTATAGTAACTGTAAAAAAACCATAGCCCAAAGGTCAATGGTTGGCATAGGTACTAAAGTGCAGTCGAGTGGGGAAAAAAGTACCGTACGTAATAAAATTTGAGAAATGAATAAATCTAACCAATATAAACGCCTCAATAATTCTTGCTACATCCCGTTAAATCGTATCATTTTAAGACTGTATAATTTTGTAATCTCGTTTGTAATGGCTCAAGAAAGAAAATGAAATCACAGTTTCACCATCATTCAACGTTTACAGTAGTCCAGAAGGATAATTGACTCACCTCCGTAATGACGAGGTCGTATGGTGGATTGGTTTGCGGTTCTTCTATGAGCTTCTTGAACTCAGGAAGAGCGAGTAATTCGCAAGCCTTATTTCCGTACTGTTCAGCGTAATATTCGACCGGCTTATTGGCCAAGCTATCAAGAGTATCAGCTGTTAAGTTGAAGGTAAACCTGGGACCTTTTCCTGTCAGATGAATAATGTTCTCGTAATTCGGATGAGGCCTTATCAAGGGATAATGACTGATTACATCGAGTTTGTGTCCCTGCTCTACAAGGGTCCACAAGATTTCTTGAAAGAAGAAAAATTGGTGCGGAATCTCTAGAGGAAATATTGCGAGTATACGGGCACCGTTAACGTGGCGCGTGAAGTAAACATTGCATAATAACAATGCGAGGAAAACGGACACTCTCCTCATTGTTTTATTTATAAATTCACTGTTTCTCTTTGTTCGTGTGTTCGTACACCATGAAAATGACTCGCGACGGCTACGCTAAGAACAACGTATGCTCTTGTGACGATCTTGTAACGTCGACTCTTTTTTTATCACTGGGCTTCAGTGCTGAAGGTGTGATGGTAGAACCGGCAATTTGGAACGCAAGTGTTTCGATACCTTGAACAAATAGAAAAACGTTACAAATACGGGTTTCTAGATTCTTGTAGAGCCAGCTGATGACTTTTCAGCCTTGCAACCAACGGGCCGGTGACCAAGGCTCGTGGTAACAGAAGATTAATCATATCCCTCGACAATTGATTGACAGAATTTTTGCCACGTTGGCAATTCTCGTTTCTGTACATACGACGGAACAATTGCGTCAGTGACTGTAAGAATCGCAAACGCACCGCCAGACTTGGTTCAGAAATTCTTGGAGGTTTTTATTTCGTTAGATCAGGCATGAAAGTACTTTATACAAACGAGTTACCCTATTTCTACATCCTACAATATAATGTCAAACCTATACTTATATCGCAGTCCCGTTGTACTGCCTACCGTCAATTTATAAAAATGACGAATGAATACTAGAAACGTTTTGCTACGTTCAATTTTTTTTTTTCGTCAACGGTACAGTTTCTTTGGAGCGTATAATTCTGCGAATCAGGGCTGAAATGAAAAGTTTGACTAGATAGATAGTGACCAGAGCTGCAACCAATATGCTGCCATAGACATCCAGCAGTGCCAACTGCCACCAAGTCAATCGAACCGCTGGTGATCGCAGGGAATCACCTCCGTTGGTGATGATGTACTCGATCCAATAAATGGCCGCGTCTCGGGGATTCAGCGGTCGGTCCATAAATTTCTTCGATAGTATCATCATGTTATTTCTGCGGATTGATAACGAAGAAAAAAAAATTTAGTGGTAGAACTTAAGAAGGACGAAATTTTTTTCGTCATTCTTCGAAAAATTTCTAACGCACTTGTATTTCGGATCATGAATGATGTCGTTGACGGCTGATACGAATTTGTCCGCTGTGAAGTCCTTGTAATTCAAAGACACCGCTACCCCTTTTTCAACACAATTTTTCACATTTCTTGGCTGGTCTGCGAATATTGGGATGCCGACGAATGGAACAACGAACGCAGTCGCTTCTTGGATTCCCCCCAAACCACCGTGCGTCACGAATCCCCGGATGTTTTTGTGTCCTGAAAAGAACCGTCATCATTACCAAATTTCCCGATTTAATATCACAAAGACTACCACTTACTCAAAACTTCAGCTTGGGGAAGCCACTTCATCGTCATCACGTTCTGCGGTAGGCCAGGTGGCAACTCTTCCGGATTCGTCGATTTCAGCAGTACACGTATCGGCGCAATTTTCGTAAAACCTGAATACAATTCAGCCAGAAACTCCTTCGGGAACGACTCGATTCTCAGTAAGGTTCCAAAACAGGCGTAGATAAACCCGCTTGTGCTGTTATCCAACCAGTTTCGTAGATCCTAAAATTTTCCGGTAAGGTCTGAATGGAAAATCCTTCAAATGCTCTGCGACCGTTATAAGTAGCCAACGATAAGCCTAACGTAGGTAAAAATTCGGACAATTTACATTGCGTTATCAATCCAATGAGTCTCATTAACCTTGTGCACGACTTTGCTATCCCGTGAGTTGAGAATGTGACAAGATTCATTACTTTCGATATGATATAGACGTTGGAGTACATTCAATCAAGAGATTATTTTTAATCAGTGACTATCTTATGCAAGTCAAAAACAGTTAACACGTATTGCCTTTTATTAAATACCACTTACCGCGGGTAACTCGACGTTTTCGAAGCGAATGTGGATTCCACCAACTTCCAAAATTGCTGGCGTCATGGGTCGAATTCCATTTAAGCTATGGTGAGAGTTTACCAGAAGAAGGGCTACGTCTCGCTCCAGTTCTCGAACGCCAGGCATATCGGACCCGAAATACTTCTTCACCGCGTCATTCTGCACCTCGGTTAAACTTCTGATTCGGCGGATTCTATTGAACGTATACAGCGTGTTTCTAAGTCGCTGCCAAAAGTTCATATGAATTATTGACCCGTCTTCGTACTCGGGCACGATGGCTGGATTCAGCGGGTTGCCCAACGGTTCGTTGGAGTAGTGCAGCGTTGGTGCCGATGTCATCGCTACTACGGGAACATTCAGGTGTCTTCCGAAAGCGAAGAAGCAATTTGCAAAGAAGAACTGGAAAGAAACCACGATTAGCTTTGAACAGTGATGGGCACGTGTGACGCTTGAGTCGAAGAGGTTGAACCCACGATCGGGTGTTAGGTATCTGGTAGAATTGAACAAAATGCTTCAAGGCCTTGAAATAATTATAAAATCACAATTTACTGTCTCTGAAGTGGTCAGTCAGTTTGAAGACGTTGGAAATGTGAAAAAGGCAACAAATGAAATGGTTTCTTTCACCGTCAGCGTTATCCTGAGTTTTTGAAAATCCGTACATTAGCCGGTTATATCTAGTTCCAGCAAAAAAAATAATTTAATGTCACGAACAAACTTTACCTCTGCAATTACAAGATCGTAAGGTGGGTCCTTGGGTGGATTATTGATCAATTCCTGAATCTCGGGAATTCCGAGAATATCACAAAGGTCATTTCCGACTTTCTGAGCACCATATTCTTCAAGGGCGATGTTTCCAACATGTTCGACGGTCTCGAATGTCATGGCGTTAGCCATGACATCCATTTTTCCATTCAAATCAACAATGTCTCGATAGTTGTGAAAAGGATACATCAGAGGGAAATGACTAACTACGTCTATCTGATGTCCCCTATTTGCGAGGTCCATCAGCACTCCCTGATACATAGTGAAATGACTCGGGGCAGGCAAAGGGAACATCGCCAGAATTCGCGCTCCATTTCCGTTTCGTACGAAGCAAACGGTGCTTAGTAATACGATTGAAAAATGTACGAGCTTCATTACTTCGCTTAGGACACAGGAGATGCCACTTATTGTGTACGTACGTTCTGAACAGATACTGTGAAATGTGCACTACACTGTACCGCTGGATGATCTCCAGGCGAGCTCAGATCGAAATGAAGAGTAGCACCAGCCTACGTATTGTTTATGACTTCACTCCGTTACCGTCCACGCAGCAGCTGCTGGTTGAAAAACAAGTATTTTTGTATTTTCATAAAACGGCATTTTCGAACAAACAAAACATGCGGTCTCAAATTATGAATGCTGTCATAATTATTCGTTTGCTAGCTTTGCAAGACAAGCCACTTTCTTAGTACTGCGGTCGTTTAAGTCTGATCGTGTCACGCTATTCAGATCTGTGGAAATATTTTTTATTCTGCCAATATTCGAGCACTATTGACATGTCTAGTTGAAGTCAGGAGACAGAATACTATCAGCAACAATTTGCACAGGTACTTCATTTTTATTATTTACGAATTAGATTACCTAAATGCGAGTTTTTAAATGGACAATGCAAGTAAATTTAAAAACCAGAACCGTCTAAAAATTCTCTAAATTGAAATCGAGAATTTCTCGCTGGTAACTACTTCTAGACAGACATTCAGAACTTTATGACTTCACGACTGCATTGATGATAAAACTGCAAGTACCGCAACGCGACTGATAGTATGACGGTGGTCGTATTGTACGAGCGCGGCGCCACTGTATCTAGTTGAACTGATTATCTTCAGGACGAATCAATTTTTGCCACTTTTTTTTCACTGGTTCTTATACTGGTTACTATTGATGAACCACTTTATTTGACGGTAGCTTTTCATGTAATTATAATGATAATGCTTATGCGTTGGCATATGTGCAATTCCACCCGTTTGTATTCCGTAGAAGTTGCTAACGTTGACTGGATGCATTTTTGATATTTACAAACGATAAGGAATGGATTCGCACTTTGACTAATGATTGCAAAATCGCACGACAGCGACAGGTGACGTGACGCATCTTTGTCATACGTCACTGAAGAGATTACTTCGTTTTTTCCCCAGGGTCGTTCCTTTTAGTTCCTTGGTAAACTTTGGCCAATCTTCTTCTTCGCGTGTATTCTTCTTCCGTTGACTTTCTTTCTATACCGGCGTATTGATCTTGGCTTTGTCAAACCAACCCATTTTCCAATATGTCGTGTAAATATTGTCTGCATTCCTCTCGGTAGTACTCTCAGTGTTTCTTTGTGAAATTGAATTACTAACGCAAAAACGACCAAGCGAAAAAAGAATCACGCAGCACGTAACATCGGGACGATTTGTAACCGTCAAAACCACGCTCGTGTTTTTAATAAGTTTGTTTCAGTCAAGTCCGTTGGTGATTAACCAAGTCGACTGCGGCAGAACTGCTAGACTGATTGCGAGAGCTGGGAAACAGAACTTTCTCCGAAATATCAACATTTCATTCCATAAACATAAATTTGTTGATATTATGATACTTTTATAGTTTACCGCGAATGAGGTGAAATTCTGTTCTACTTCAATAACTCAGAGCCATACAGGTGAAGATATTGACATTGAATATGAAATTCAAAGCTTGATCAGGCACTTATTACAGTGAACGTGACATCATACACGATAACCCCCAGATTATAATACCTGATATAGTCTAGAATATAATTGACTCTCATTAGTTCCATCCAATCCATTCAATACACGTCAACGATTATTGGCTGAACGTTATCGTGCAAAGTTTGAAGTAGCCAATGAATAGTAAACTAATCACGTTGTCCATGCGTGTTTCGTATTAAACGCAAGTAGTCAAGATATTGCAACTTATCACCAATTTATTCTTACTCTTCCCGCGGAGATTTTATCGAGAAATCAAACCACTCCTTATTGGTATTAAATCTTTTACACTGGGTTGAAAGATATGTATAACCTTATAACTAGATCATCGCGAGCATTTATTCAATCTCTAATATCGATAGCGGACATTAGAATCAGATTGAGGCCTACGAAATTAATTAAAGTACTGAACAGATTACCTAATGTTAAGTATTTATATCATTTTAATTTGAAAAATTCCTCACAGTGGAGAACAATAGAAAAGTGTTGAGTTTTGCAAGACAAGCCACTTTCTTAATACTGCGGTCGTTTAACTCTGATCGTGTCACGCTATTCAGATCTGTGGTAATATTTTTTATTCTTAATCAATCCGTGGAAACGTTAACCGCTGATTCAATTATATTCAAATCTAATTGTATCGAGGACGTCCAACGATCTGTGTGGGGTTTGAATGCGAGTGACTTTGTGAAATCAATAAATAATCACAATTCTTTATGAACTTTTCGATTCAAGAACACGATGAATACTGTCGGAACATACTGCAACGACCAAAGCCGCCTGCACAATCACATATATATCATTTTACCGTATTCCTTTCAAGCCAAGGTTACAGCCATTACACGCGGGTTCATCAGCTAAATGCTAATTAAGCGGTTCAAATGTTAATTATTCAGAACAAGTATCGCCAGTTCTTTACTCCACGGTATGTTTTCCGTGTCTCCCCGTATTTTTTTTTTTTTTTTTGACCCACATTGATAGGTATCTCGTTATTTCCGTACTGCTCAAGACTCGCAGGATTATTTTGCGTCCCGTTCCTTTTCAGTCTAGTGTCACTCACAGATTGTACCTATGTCTGCATATGACTACATGCGCATAATTGTTAATAGCATGCCGGCGGACGGTTAGATTTCGTTGAATAGTAAAACAAGAAAGCGAACGAGACAACTGTCGTTCGAACAGCCCATCAGCTTTTGTCTATATATGTATTCAGCTGTTCGGAATGAGTCTTCGTTGCAACAATAATTACGCAACGTTAAAAAGTTTTCAATGTGTGTTCTTGTAGAGACAGAATTACTTTGGCGTCTGGAGCACGACCTGGAGTACATGCATCTCCTTGTGCTGACCTCTGCGACAAATAAGGTAAATTAGTTTGACCTCTGTTCGGTAGATGCAGATCGAATTGATCGGTAAAGTGCACCGGCTTATTGCAGATTTTTAAGTGTCACAGGTGCTGTCGCTCTTTTTTGATTCTGAGTGATCTACCAATCTCTTATCGCTTGAACACACGAGTTAGGCAAGAAAAGAAATTATTCCTGAATTTTTTTTTTTTTTCCTGTTCACTTCGATCACTTTTTCCACATTAGAATTGTTACCTTCGCAATTTATGGACAGAATCCGATTATTGGCTACGGTTTCTTAAATCCGAATGCGTCGCGCTGAGGTTAACAGGATGTAAAAATTTCATCAGAGGTGCTACTTCATAGTTACTCGCAAAAATCAAATTTTATTTGCTGGACAACAACACAAAAATGAATTTAATAAATCGAGTCTAATATAATTTATTTATTTCAGAATTGATTTGATCGTGAAAGGAGTCGTCATTTGTAAGAATGAAAACTTGGTCTTGAAAAGTTTTAGTTCTACTAATAATCGTCATGTCCATTAGGGTGTCTCGTATTTAGGGTGTTGACAAATTTTTTCAAGCATACTCCTCCAAATCAATTTGAAATAATTCAAAAGCAATTCCCTAATTTTTTCATACTTTTATCTCAATTATAACCCGTGCCGACAACAGAGTGAATTTCCTCGTTTAAATTCCACGTATTTCGGACATGTTCTCAGTATATATTTTATTATAAAAGTAAGAATGCTTAAAAAAAAATCTGTAACTGCGAGGTTTTAGTGGTGATTAGTGTTTTTATTTGAGAAAAAATTCACGTCATCATACTATTCAATCGCAACGAATTGCACACCCTCGGAATCTGGTTTTTTTTTTGCATTTAGAAGACGACCGATCCTTTATCCAACCCTCTCCTATTGCTTAATTAAGATTATCGTTTCCCAGTACAACAGATTTCACAAATGTATTTTTAAGCAATGTAAATAAAATAATGAACAATAAAGTAAAATCAATTTTAAAAGCTCGTTTTTAAGACACAATATATTTCGAGCAATATCTTCAATTGATGCCTCATTAAAAACGTGTAAAAAAATTCGCGACATTAACTTATTCAAGATTTTGAGATTTATTTAAACCGTCGCCAACTGGTTTTGAAGACAGTTAATCTTTTCACCGAGTCATTTTTTACGCGTCGATAACTACGGCCCTTGTTACGTGTTACGGCGATTCACTGCAAACTAATTATTTTGGTTACTTTTCATTAACATAACGTTATTCAGTTACATTTCCTAGTCTTTCGTTGAATTATTCTTTTCTTCCTCAGTTCGTCTTCTTCGAGGTCGGAATTTTTTTCGCTACGCAGATAATTTGGCGCAAAAGCGCCGAGAGAATTAGTCTAGCTAAGTAGAGCACTGTTAGCACTGCTGTAAAAATGCATCCGTAAACATCGAGCAAGGCAACCTGCCACCACGTCAATTTTAACGCTGGCGATCGCAATGAGTCACCACCGTGTCTGAGAATGTACTCGATCCAGTAAACTGCAGTGTCCCGGGCGTTCAACGGTCGATCTAAAAACTTCTCGGATGCAGCAACCACGTTCTGCCTGTATAAGAAGGAATCGTACGACCGATCAGCTTGTTGTTCAGGGATAAATTTTTCCACCAAACTTTACGCGTCGGCAAGACGTTTGGTGAGTGAAAAGGCAATGAATACGTCAGACAGACTTATAATGCGTAAATTCCCAACTCACTTGTACCGTGGGTCGTAGATCGTGGCATTTACCGCCTCGACAAACTTTTCTGCCGTGAGAGTCTTGTAATCTAACATTACAGCGATTTTACGTTCCACGCAATTTTTTACATTAACTGGCTGGTCCGCTAAAATCGGGATTCCAATAATCGGAACTGCAAAGATCAGAGCTTCCTGAAGGCTCAGCACACCACCCTGCGTAACAAATGCCCGTATATTTTTGTGTTCTGAAATAAAAATTCGAATCATGTACTAGGAAAAAACACCTCAAAGCGTGGTACATGAAGATCGTTTTCACTTTTCTCATGCTGCGTGACCAACATCACTAATCACATATTGTTCTACTCACTTAACACTTTAATCTGCGGAACCCATCTCATAGTCAGCACATTATCCGGCATATTAGGTGGCAGATCTTCGGGTGCCAATATTCTCATCAGCACGCGAACGGGCGCTATTTTGGCGAACCCTGCGTAAAGTTCTGCAAGCATAGCTTTGGGGAAGGACTCGATTCTGATCATTGATCCGAAGGTGAAGTAGATAAAGCCATGTCTGCTATCATCCAACCACTTGCCTAAGTCCTGTTGACCGTCAAACGTACTCATTATCGGTTAAAACGTTAGGCATAAAGTTCGAATTATATCGACAACTTATTGCGTCGTTACTTCGCACTCCTGACTAGTTAACTATTTTCAAGATTTTCTTCCGTGCTTACCGTCGGTAGTGCTGTATCGTCATCGCTTACATGTATTCCACCAATGTCAACCACAGCAGGGGTCAATGGGCGAATTCCGCTCAGTACGTGATGTGAGTTGACCAAAATGAGAGCTACGTCTTTCTCAAGTTCCCTAACGCCTGGCATATGCGGGCCGAAGTACTTTTTCACGATGTCACTTTGCACCTCTGTATGATAATTGAACTCATGGTTTCTCCATAGCGCGCTAAACGTATTCTTAAAACGCTGCCAGAAATTCATGTACAGAATCGAGCCATCCGTGATCTCTGACACGAATGCCGTATTCTGAGGATTTCCTATCGGCGCGTTGGAGAACGTCACTAATGATCTGGAGGAAAGAGCAACCAGCGGGACTTTCAAGTGTCGTCCAAAGGCATACCAGCAGCTACCGTAGAATGACTAGAATAAAAAATTGACTTCATTAGAACGAATTCTCGAAATTTTTGATATTATCAATATTGAAGGTTTGCCGCTTACTTCCGTAATGACAAGATCGTAGGGCGGATTTGTCGGTGGATTTCTTATCAACTTCTGCATTTCAGGGTGTCCTAATAATTGGCAGCCCATGTTTCCAGCCAATTCAATCAAGGCATCTTTCGTATCTGTATAACCATGGATGAAGTCGTATGTCAAACCTAATTTCGCTGTGGTTTGACTAATATCTCCGATACTTGTGTGCGTGTAATTCGGGTATGCTCTCTTCTGGGCAAAATGACTGTACACGTCAACTTGGTGCCCAGCATCGGCGAGACTTTTCACTACGACGTCGAACATAATAAAGTGACTCGTTGTATCCAGAGGGAACACTGCCAATATTCGAGCACTATTGACATGTCTAGTTGAACTCAGGAGACAGAATACTATCAGCAACAATTTGCACAGGTACTTCATTTTTATTATTTACGAATTAGATTACCTAAATGCGAGTTTTTAAATGGACAATGCAAGTAAATTTAAAAACCAGAACCGCCTAAAAATACTCTAAATTGAAATCGAGAATTTCTCGCTGGTAACTACTTCTAGACAGACATTCAGAACTTTATGACTTCACGACTGCATTGATGATAAAACTGCAAGTACCGCAACGCGACTGATAGTATGACGGTGGTCGTATTGTACGAGCGCGGCGCCACTGTATCTAGTTGAACTGATTATCTTCAGGACGAATCAATTTTTGCCACTTTTTTTTCACTGGTTCTTATACTGGTTACTATTGATGAACCACTTTATTTGACGGTAGCTTTTCATGTAATTATAATGATAATGCTTATGCGTGGCATATGTGCAATTCCACCCGTTTGTATTCCGTAGAAGTTGCTAACGTTGACTGAATGCATTTTTGATATTTACAAACGGTAAGGAATGGATTCGCACTTTGACTAATGATTGCAAAATCGCACGACAGCGGCAGATGACGTGACGCATCTTTGTCATACGTCACTGAAGAGATTACTTCGTTTTTTCCCCAAGGTCGTTCCTTTTAGTTCCTTGGTAAACTTTGGCCAATCTTCTTCTTCGCGTGTATACTTCTTCCGTTGACTTTCTTTCTATACCGGCGTATTGATCTTGGCTTTGTCAAACTAACCCATTTTCCAATATGTCGTGTAAATATTGTCTGCATTCCTCTCGGTAGTACTCTCAGTGTTTCTTTGTGAAATTGAATTACTAACGCAAAAACGACCAACCGAAAAAACAATCACGCAGCACGTAACATCGGGACGATTTGTAACCGTCAAAACCACGCTCGTGTTTTTAATAAGTTTGTTTCAGTCAAGTCCGTTGGTGATTAACCAAGTCGACTGCGGCAGAACTGCTAGACTGATTGCGAGAGCTGGGAAACAGAACTTTCTCCGAAATATCAACATTTCATTCCATAAACATAAATTTGTTGATATTATGATACTTTTATAGTTGACCGCGAATGAGGTGAAATTCTGTTCTACTTCACTAACTCAGAGCCATACAGGTGAAGATATTCACATTGACTATGAAATTCAAAGCTTGATCAGGCACTTATTACAGTGAACGTGACATCATACACGATAATCCCCAGATTATAATACCTGATATAGTCTAGAATATGATTGACTCTCACCAGTTCCATCCAATCCATTCAATACACGTCAACGATTATTGGCTGAACGTTATCGTACAAAGTTTGAAGTAGCCAATGAATAGTAAACTAATCACGTTGTCCATGCGTGTTTCGTATTAAACGCAAGTAGTCAAGATATTGCAACTTATCACCAAGTTATTCTTACTATTCCCGCGGAGATTTTATCGAGAAATCAAACCACTCCTTATTGTTATTACATCTTTTACACTGGGTTGAAAGATATGTATAACCTTATAACTGGATCATCGCGATCATTTATTCAATCTCTAATATCGATAGCGGGCATTAGAATCAGATTGAGGCCTACGAAATTAATTAAAATACTGAACAGATTACCTAATGTTAAGTATTTATATCATTTTAATTTGAAAAAATCCCCACAGTGGAGAACAATAGAAAAGTGTTGAGTTACGAAAGTTATGATTTTCCATTTCCCGGCCCATTGCAAGACCCTTAGGAATTTCCGAAAATTCTCAGTCTGATTCTCGCTCTGAACGAATGTGTATCTTAAACCTAAAATCAGTCGGTGACTTGCGTCGAGCAAGTCTGATATTCGATAAATTGTTGCCTATTAAAAGTTGAAAAAAAAACCCCAGAAATTCATATCGAACAATTGGATTCTGTTTTCTAAAATCATGAGCAAATGATTTAAATTTTATTTCAATTCGCAATTCTTCCTTGATTGTTCTAATTATATTCCTGATTAGCGATTCACAATTTCAAATAGGTCATATCTTCCCATCGTTGTGCAGGTTCAATTTCTCTTCTTAGTTGCCGACCTAGTCCTGTTTCTGTACAAGAGCCGACGATAGATAGCCGACAGTATCAGCTTGGCTGTGTAAGATAAGACGAATAGTGCAGCTAGTACGCTTCCGTAAACGTCAAGCAGAGCCAATTGCCACCACGTCAATTTGACTGCCGGAGACCTTAAAGCATCGCCTCCGTGCTTCAATATGTACTCGATCCAATACACAGCTGTTTCTCCCGCTCTCATGGGTCGATCCAAGAACCGGTCAGACAACACCTTCATATTTTTCCTGCAAACGAGTAAGAAAGCTGAAATATTACTGACAGTCTGTGAAACTGGGATCAACTTATAACCCATTCACCCTAGTATCTGAAGGATCTAACGATTAACTAACGCCGTAAGAATCAATTACGACGATGCAAGAAACGACATTTTGGTTTCCAGACTGGTGATTTGTACGTCTCACGATTTGATTTACGACTAAGCTTGAAAAACATGGAAAAAATATCCTAAACGTTGTTCTTTGCCAAGATGGCTTAACGATATACGGAGAATATCGATGGGGGAAAGTGACCGATCGGTGCCCTTCGTAGGTCTGGACAAAAACGTCGCCTTCCGTCTTACTTGTAGCTCGGATCGTGAGTGACCGCGTTAACGCTGGCCACGATTTTATCCGCCGTTAAATCTCTGTGATCCAATAAGATCGCGGCACCTTTATCAGCGCAATTCTTTATGTTCACTGGCTGATCGCGGAACAGAGGAACACCGATTAACGGCACGCCATATGTCACGGCTTCCTGGACTCCCATCAAACCGCCGTGAGTCACGAAGGCTTTGATATTCATATGCCCTGGAAGTGTTATATGCCGTTAAAAGTGACCTTCGATGAAGATCGAGAAGATTAGAATTGATGAGAAAAATAAGGAATCCACCCAGTGAGTCTTCTTATTGATCACCAGTCGTACTCACTTAAAACTTGTACTTGCGGCACCCAATTGGATGTTAACACATTGGAGGGGAGACCAGGCGGTAAGGATTTCGCGTTCGCCACCTTCAACAGCACCCGAATAGGAGCGATTTTTTTAAACGCTGTATAGATTTCCAGAAGAGTTTTCTCTGGGAAAGATTCAATCGTGACCATGGAGCCGAAGGACACGTAGATGAAGCCTTTTTCACTTTCGTCTAGCCACTTCTTCAACTCCTGTATCAGATAACAGATCCCATGATTTCTAATACATTTATTATGGATCACGAGATTTTCCTGATCGTGTATTAGCCATGATCAAAAGGGTTCGTTAATGTTTGGGAGTAGAATGTTAGCCGGTATTTTTTAACTCTTATCGTAAAATTTAGATAACGTTTGATACTTTGTCCGCGCTTTTAAATTTACAAGCTTAATCTTCATATTATAAAGTGTGATATTCCGGCATCTTATCGATAAGTGCCTTGCAGAGTAAGAGATTAGACATCGGACTAAAAATGTTACACAAATTCTTGTCTGCATTAGACGACTTCGCTATCAATTCCTATCCATACCTAACTTGATAAAATATTGGAAAATAATTTTTTTAATTCGTAACTGTCACTAACTGATTTCGTAGAACCTTTAAATTACACATATCTTGACCGAAATACATTCAGGCGTATTGATTCAGAAACTTTGCAGAACGCGCAGTTTAAAAAGAAGTTTTGTTTTCATCAATTTTATTACCTTCGACAACTCAGTACTGTCGTTTTTTACATGAAGTCCTCCCACTTCGACGACTGCCGGGGTCATTGGCCTGATGCCATTCACGCTGTAATGGGAATTGACCAGTAGCAAGGCCAGCTCTCGTTCTAGTTGTCTGATGCCAGGCATGTCGGGGTGAAAGTACTTGCGTACCTTCTCATCTTGACCCTGTGTAAAGTACCTACTTTGGTAGATTTTCATCCACGTGACCAAGGTATTCTTGAGCCTCTGCCAGATATTCATATGAGATACGGAACCATCATCGATTTCGGGAACGTAGGCAGTGTTCAGGGGATTTCCAAGAGGTTCGTTGATATACGGAAGCAACGGGGATGAGGTCAGTCCTACGACTGGTACGTTGAGGTGTCTTCCGAAGGCAAGGTAACAGTTGGCATAAAACAACTGCAATCAACCGGTTTGCTCAAATCGTAAATCAAACCATGGGAAAAAAAAACGATTCGATGTTATAGCAGGTTCCATTGTTAATACAGAGACAGGAATCATTTTTGTTAATGGAAACAAGTTTTTAAATCCAGTAGCAAAGACTGCAAGTAAAGCACAGTAGACTTGTCAATTCAGCAAGCCACTCAGTCGAAAGTGAAAATCTTAGCAATTGTAACAAATTTTTTCTTGCTGTCTCTACGTCAACACTAAATCTTGCTACATCAGCAAACGAATTTTTTCCGTGCGTAATTCTTTACAAGGAAAATCATGATGCTAACCTCGACTATGACCAAATCGTAGGGGGGATCATCGGGAGGATTATTGATAAGTTTTTGCAGATGAGGTAGCTTCAGATAATCACAAACGTTGTTGCCCGTGTGATCGATGAAGGTTTCTTCCGAGGAGCCGGCAATCTTTAGTACGAAATCGTAGGTCATGTTGTTCACTATCACTGGAACCCACTCCGCTATACTCAGATCCGTATAATTGGGGTACGGTTTCTTCTGAGGAAAAGTGCTCAGCACGTCAACGCGATGCCCTCGATCTGCAAGGCCCTTCATCACGGCCTCGAACATGGCAAAATGGCTTTTGCCATTCAACGGAAACATGCCAAGAATTCGCGCGCCATTGGATCCCGGCACTGCGGTGATGACGTGCAAGAACAACACCAGTGTACAATATCTTGGCCACATTTTAAAACGCTGCAGCTCTTAATAGCACGAAACGCTAACTGTGCGTGTCCGCTGAATAACATTCGATCCACGATACTTGTTATTTCAACATTGCTTTGATGCCTTTTGTTTCAATGATGCAGCGTGAGTGAAAAAGAAACTTCTCCCGCTACTGTTCGCTTATGACGTAATACAGCCTGATATAGTTCTACTATTTTAGAGTGCATTTAAGCATACCGGGAAATGGTAACGTCTACACTATTGAATAACTCGGCTCTTCTAATATTTCGTTCTCATAAAGAAAGTCAGTGACGAAATTTATTCACCTGAAAGAAATTTTTTTCATTGATGCTGAAAATTGGATAAAAAGAAACAGCAATGAAATAAAAAAAATGAAAAAGAACATTGAACTCTGTTTTTACATGCCCGTCAAGTGTTTCACTGTGGAATGATTTGACAATATCGCTAGACGAAGCAGTAATATCCGAATCACCGATCCATACTTCAGAGACTGATGTTTGCTGCTTGGTTATATTTTTTTACTTCACAACAGATACGGGCGATCAGTTCTGGCGCCCAATTTCCTACCCAACTAAAAGTCCACATGTATTTGACATTTATGATGTTTTTGCAATGTATAATATTCACTTTCGCACAATCAATTTAAGATCCCTCTTTCATGTTTGTTGTTTTCAATTCCAATGCCAATATCAAACATACAAGAATGTTAATTCCAGTGGTTGTGCTAAGTACTGTTTTCACTATGTCTCAAGTATATGAGTCATTGGATGTGACAAAAGTTCGGCTGACATGAGAACCACTACGACTATACGTATAACTGTTGTGCAATGCTTTGGAAGTGATAACGATAGGTTTTTAAGAGGTCGACAGAGTAGATGCATACCTTCACGTACAAATAATTTTTACATAGGTAACATTATGGACAGTATAATTCATTGGGATATCTTTCCAAATGAAGAAGGCAAAAAATAGTGGAATCATGAGCTTCGTGAAAGGTTTCAACGATTCATTTAAAATTTTGCCGTTCTGACGAAATCTTGAATAATCGAATAATTGCGCTGTATTTGATAATAAATTAGCTTGTTAGTTAGAGGGGGGGAAAACATACGTTATCTCGAGAGATAACTTTTGTTTAACGCAATATTTTATATGTAGCCAAATTGATACGTTCTCTTCGACGGAGGTCTTTATCGGATTACCAAAGTTCGAAAAAAATGCATCCATGAATTATTTTTACTTGTTCGTTTTCCTACAAGAATGTATCTCAGTACATTTCAACGTACCTCTATCATTATTATTCTTTTTAATTGTGATTCCGTGACCGAGAAAGAAGATCTTCAACTGGATGAAAAATATAATAAATTATTATCTACCATGACGTGCCATGGACGAAAATTTCGAGGATCAAATAAGGTATTGTCAGACGATTTGAAATATAAAATAAAAAAATTCAACCGGGCATTTACCATGAAAACTTGTTTATTTAAATGTTTGAACGATTATAGAAAAGCAATTAAAATTTCTTGTCCCATTTTTTGATGGTATAATTCTGAGTGATATGTGACAAAGTCTGGAGACTTGTTGTGGAATTATACCCCATATATATACAGAATATATCTACGTTTGCGAATAAATACTATCAATGGTATTGGATACCGTCGTTAATTTTTCGGACTCACCAAAACTTTTCGAAATTTTTCTCGTAGTAGTATTTATTCGTCGACATGAATTTATCCTGTAGGTATACCGGGAGTTTTCGGTGAAGGTTCCAGACGCGAAAGATGTTTCGCCGGCACATAGGCAACTGAAGTTACATCTGACACGTATCATCTAACCAACACACGATGGTGGCCAACTGCGTGGTACATCGTTTAAAAAATAAGCATGTATCCAGCTTGCATTTTTCCACGATAGATTAAAACAAATTTTTTTTGTATATTGATTTTGCATGTTTGTGTCTTCAACAGGATTATCTCACGCTCAATTATATCGTAAATATTTATATTTCCAGTGCACTGTGAACATTTATTCAATGCCATTTCGAAATAGTACATGGCACCTGACGTATTAAAAAAATATTTTAAAATACGTACCATCTTAATTATCTTGTAAAACATTGAATGCATGTGTTTTTTCGCGTTTAACACGACACAATTTACGGTACTGTTAAACGAGGAATAAGAGTTGAACCGTTTTGCGACACAGACGAGTCCACAAACGACATAATAGACGAGAATAACAATGATGATCGACACGTTTCAGAAATGTGTATTTATAGACAGTTTCAAACATTTTTGCTTCGGTAAATTTCCGCATTTAACAAGTAGTTACGAATTACAATCAAAACGTTTAAAAATACGTATCAACACGACTTTTTCGACACATTTAGTGCACGTGCCTTATGCGTTTCCCTAACGTTGCGGATGTGCATCATCATTACGCGTCTGTCAGATACAATACGGGTGACTCACATGTTTATTTATAACCTTATTCGAGTAGCTATTAACTATGAAATACTTGTCGAATCGTATATTCATCACACAAGGTGTGGTCGAATAATAAATAATAACTGAATCCTGAAGATGAATGACACGTTTAACGAATTTGTGTTACACGTCGTCGCTGAGTGCTTAATGGCGGGCCCTAGTCGATTTCAACATTGTCGTAGATATCTCCAAGGATTCAAGTCCACGTATCTCGAACGCAAAAAAGAGTTTAACAGGCTCCGTTCTATACGCAATTCTGAAAAAAATATTCTAATAGATTTTCATTTGACGTATAAATAAAAAAAAAATGACACGAATTTAATGAATTTAAAATTGTGATTTCGTAGAATTCATGCCATTTCTTTATTTCTGCGTCAAATGAGAATGTATCGGTGTATTTTTGTTGTAAGAATCTGTACATATTTATCGAATATAGAAGACGCGTAAGTATGGAAATCTTATACTCCTCAAATTTTTCATTACTTCTCTACCAATTCGAACAGTTTACTGTAGCATTTCGTTTTTTCATGTGGAGATTTTTGCCCTCGGTACTCGGGACTGTACTGAGAAAATGATTAGGAAATAATATCATATTGAGATAATTACACATACGTATACGAGGTGACGGCGAAGCCGACGCCAGTCGCCGCTCGTGCTAACATTGGTAAAAACAAGGTACTAAAGTCGAGCAATAACAATTGCATCGAATCTCACGGATAAATAATCAAAGATGTTATTTTTCAGAGAAGGCACCACATTCTTAAGCACGTTCAGAGCCATACAAGATATTCGAGTGACATTTATCTCTAAATAACATCGAATTTGAATTTTTTCCAACATCGGCAGCTGCCTTATAAGAAATATCATTTTTCGTAAACAAACATATTCAGGTAGAAATTAATGTAGAAAGTCGTTATAAATAAACGACTTTTGTAAATGTAGAAACTGTGCTGACCATCTACCTTCAATTTTCTCCATTTATGAAATGGTCATTTAATTAAAAATGAACTCTGAATTATCGTACGCAACCCGGACACTGATAACTACAAATAACCGCCTTTAATCCATAAACATTTATCGTGCGAACAATTCGTACGTGTTTCTTCGTGATCATCCACGATTTCCAAACGTTTGTTCCACCATTTTGCGTTGGTTATGTATACAGATACAACTGTTGAATAGTTACCTGTTAAGGATCACTCGTACAATTCGTCACCGAGCTGTAATGGTTAAGAATAAGCGGATACCTACCCGAGATTACTCGGATTAACTATTCCCGAATGTTTACACTTCCCTGCTGACCAGAGCACGTCCGTATACGGGAGTTATTTCCGTGCGACTAAGGACTGGTATAAAATAGAATAAGAAAACCCCTTCTATAACCCGCTGTGTGGTCTTGTGTCTATATATATATACGCATGTTTGTATGTAAGTGTATAGATGTATTGTATGCCTGGATCTATGACTGATTGTAACCTAGACAGTAAATTCGGTTGCCTATCTGCCGGCACAAGATCGTTCGCGTCATCAGGACTCTTTAGACAGCCACCAGACAGCCGGCCACGTGCGTCTTTTTGGAGTGAAAGTAGTAGACCATACTAGACTCCTATTCAATTTGGTCTGGTTTTAATGATGTTCGCGCGAAAATTTACAACCGGATGAATCGAAAGATTCAGATGATTTTCACATATCAGTTAGTTTTCTTCGCTAATGGTGACGTTTTACCCGTTCCAAAAGCACGCCTTACAATACAGGAGAAAATAATCTTAAAAGCATATAGAACGAGCAAAAGCGCAGCTAGTACGCTTCCGTAAACGTCAAGCAGGGCAACTTGCCACCACGTCAACTTAATCGCTGGTGATCGTAAGGAATCTGCCCCATGTTTCAAGATATACTCAATCCAAAAAACAGCCGTGTCGTGCGGTGACTTTGGTCGGTCCAGAAATTGCTTCGATGCTGCATCCATATTCTTCCTACAAAGTTGTGGAGAAATAACTGAATGTGTGACTCGCTAAGAAATAAAAACGTCAAATGAACATGAGTATCTGATTAAAACTTCGTGACTACGAAGAAATTCTCTTGATTTTGTCAGAAAACAGAAGCTGGCTGCAGAAATAATAAAGTCCTTGAACTCACTTATACTTAGGGTCCTGGGTAACAGTCTTTATGGCTGCAACAATCTCATCTGCCTTCAAATCCTTGTAATTCAAACGTACGGCGATTCCTCTCTCCACGCAAATATTTATGTTACTCATTTGATCGCCGAATAGAGGAATGCCGATCAATGGTACAGCGTAGGCCACTGCTTCTTGCAGTCCCATCAAACCACCGTGTGTTATGAAACCTCTTATATTTTCATGCTCTGGAACCGAAATCTACTTGTCACGAATATTGGATGCATTTGTTATTCAGAAGCAACAACTTCGATCAAATTATGTATGTCAATAAGTGTAATAATTTTTTAGTACAATTTCTACCCCTATTTTACGCCACTTACTCAAAACTTGGACTTGCGGAACCCACGGAAGATGCAGTACATTATCGGGGCATCCCGGTGGTAATTTATCAGGGTCCGCCACTTTTAGCAGAACACGGAGTGGTGCGACCTTGGCAAATGCTGCGTATATTTCGACCACGTCCGCACTTGGAAACGATTCGAACTGAATCATTGATCCGAACGAAAAGTAGATGAAGCCATCGCTACTGTCGTCCAACCATTTCATCAGATGCTATTATCAAATTTTAAATTTTCTCATTTCCTACTGAACTAGACCATAGGCCGGCGGATTTTATCCAAATTTCCGTAACAATGATCCGTCAGGAGATTCTATCTAAACGAATCTGATTATTTTGTACATTTCAATGGTACTTACCACAGGCATTGTTGAATGTTCATCATGGATATGCAGACCTGGGACCTCTACAACAGCCGGGGTCAACGGTCTGATACCGTGAAAAATGGGGTGGGTGTTGACCAGAAGTAGGGACATGTCCCTTTCAAGCTCTTCAACGTCAGGCATGTCTGGCCCGAAGTACTTCTTGACCATGTCGTTCTGTGCTTTCATGTAATATCTAGATTGCAAATTCACGTACACGGTGGTTAACGTGTTTGTGAGTCGCTGCCTGAAGTTCATGTGCGAAGCCGGGCGGTCCGAGATCTCGGATACGATGGCTGTGTTCAAGGGGTTGCCAAGTGGTGCGTTGGCCTGAGGCATTATCGTCGCAGAGGACAAACCGATCACCGGAACTTTCAAATGCCTTCCAAAGGCAAAGTAGCAGCTCGCGAAGAATAACTGCGAGTGAAAAAAATTGATGGGAATTGGATTCACACGTTTAATTTTGTAATGATTCGTTTCCATTAAGTGTATAGTCCAAATTACGAAGTAATACAACTCACCTCTGTAATGACTAAATCGTACGGTGGATCAGTAGGAGGATTCTTTATTAAATTCTGCATTTCAGGTTTTCCAAGTGATTCACAAACGTCGTTTCCAGCCAATTTAATCACAATTTGCATAGATGCACTGCTAATACTTTGCAATAATTCATATGTCATACTGTTGTGTACTACTATACCTGTACCTCTTAAACTGATTATGTTAGTGTAATTCGGAGGTGCATTCTCTAGCGGAAAATGGCTAACAACATCAACCTGGTGTCCGGCATTGGCAAGACTCTTTAGCACCTCTTTAAACATTGCAAAATGACTCTTTCCTTGCAAAGGGAACATTCCCAATATTCTGGCTCCCTTGGCATGTCGTCCAAAGCAGATTATGCAGGATAATGAAACCAGCAACAGGTGCGTCAACTTCATTTTGACTTGCATTTACTATCACTTGTTTATTGTCGGAAAGCGGGTTAACATCACCCACTACACGCAAACACGTCTCGTGAGGTACTCGCTGGACTTGGCTGTCGAATTCGTACGATTAGTCACGTAGTGCGACGATCTTATCTTTTCACAGAAGCCTATCCATTTCTATTTCCTTCGATAGTATAAATTATACAAGTCATGAGTTCTATCGTTGTAACTTTGCTATCTCAAGAGTTTTCCACAGTGGAGAACTTACCATTCAGCTCAAAATACTCACATATCAGGTATTTTACACTTAGTCTCGTAATTACTTTCACGCTTTACGCCCCGTGATTTCTGGCGATTAGAATTTTGCGAGCATAATTTCAGATCGCGTTAACGATCACTCTCGGCCGCACATCTGATACTTCAATAGTAAACGCACGTGGTGCAGCTTTCAAATTCAGACAGACTGTTACCACCGAATTTTCGCCGTTAAGAAGTATTCATTGTGTTCTTTGATGTAAGTGTTTCGCCACTTCAGAGAGTGCGTTAGACATCGCGTTCGGAAGTTTCGTTCACAGTGAGGTTTGCTTGCATTCACTTCCTATTATTATATACATTTCTAGGACACTAGAAACTGACAATAACACACAATATTACCGTCGAATCAAAACGACACCGGCCTAGCGCACCTTCTTTAATTTTTAGTTGACTTGTGACACGGTCATTTCAGCATCTACGTTTTTATACGTACGGCGATAAGCTAATTAGATAATATTGTGTACAGATACGTGGTTTCGGGCGATTACATATCTCTGTATCTATAAATTTTTCGACGAACAAACATACGTCAGAAAATAAATGAGGACAAATAATAATGAGTTCTAAAATAAATAATAACTAACAATGAACCAAGAGGTTCTCTTGTACTTCTATACGTAGAAAAACAGTGATATACATTTCATTCCGAAATATCAGTATATCACGTATGCTAATCACTTGCGATGCTAAATTAGAGTATCAAATGCATATAGTCATTATTTTACTTATAACCGGTTCGTACAGAAATGTGTATCTCAGTTTCCTGCATCTGTTTCATTTCACCGCCATCCGCTTAATATCACGTTGTTATGTAATATAATATTATTATGTATAAGGTACAGGGAAACTGCTGAATCTGATAACGGGTAAAGTCTCCTGCAGCTGTATAACAATCGCTGCTGTCTCTGTCGACTTATTATCTGTGCGATTGTATTTAATGAAGCGGGTGCAGTGATATTGAATTTCACAAGGTACTCCATCATCATTAGTTAAGGAACACATAAGCTGCCTATTCGACATAATCTGCAACGAGTGAAGTTCGTACACCAATGTCACAACCATTGTGACAAAAGTTCCGGATATATTTTAGCTTCAATTCGTTTTCTTCGATAGAGGTAAGGATGCACTTGTTCGAAAAACGTGACCAAGAATCGTTGAAAAAATAAACTTTACGATGTACAGAATGAGCAGGAGTGAAGCAAGTACGGTGCCGTATACGTCCAGTAACTCTACTTGCCACCACGTTAACTTAGTGGCTGGCGATCGCAAAGAATCTGCCCCATGTTTCAGGATATACTCGATCCAAAAAACCGCCATATCGTGAGGAGACCTCGGTCGGTCCAGGAATTGCTTCGATACTGCAACCATGTTCTTTCTAGAAAAGCAGAGAGAAAAAACTCGATATGTGAATCGCTAAGAAAAAAGAATTGAAAGGAATCTAAGTATTTGGTTAGAATCTTGTAACAGAAGAGAAATAGCAGATATTAGACACTAAATAAATGTTTGAGTTCCCTGAATTGAAATGGTTTTAGCGAAAAACGGAAACTAACAAAAGTAGAAAGGAATTTGAACTCACTTATACTTAGGGTCCTGGGTAACAGTCTTTATGGCTGCAACAATCTTATCTGCCTTCAAATCCGTGTAATTCAAACGTACGGCGATTCCTCTCTCCACGCAAATATTTATGTTACCCATTTGATCGCCGAATAGAGGAATGCCGATCAATGGTACAGCGTAAGCCACTGCCTCTTGAAGTCCCATCAAACCGCCGTGCGTTACAAAGGCCCGAATATTTTTGTGCTCTGAGAACAAAAATTTTTATTAATAGGTATATGTATATGAATTTATTGTTCAGAAAAGGAACCGGTGACCAAATTATGCTTTACCATGAGCGCTACAAATCTTTGGTATTGTTATCTCAATTTTTCTACTCACTCAAAACTTGTACTTGTGGAACCCAATGCAAAGGCAACACGTTGTTGGGCCATCCACGTGGTAGTTTTTTCGGATCCGACACTTTCAACAGAATACGAAGTGGTGCAACCTTGGCAAATGCCGCGTATATCTCAGCCAGATCCGCACTCGGAAATGATTCAAACATCACCAGCGAGCCAAACGAGAAGTAGATGAAACCGTCGCTGCTGTCGCTCAACCATTTCCTTAAATACTGTATTTGATTGATCGATTTCATTGAGACTCTGAGTCGATAAATTTTTGAAAATATCCCTAATATTGATAACTTGTGCAATTCTGTATCATTCTCTGAGGTAAATGAAGCAATAACAGCGTAAGCTCTAGGTATACAATATTGAACTAATTCAATTCAGTGTTAAGCCGAGCACCAATTTCTATCGATCCAACCTACAGGGAGGCATATATTATCAGGCTCAAGAAAGCTTACCGCAGGTATTGTTGAGTTATCATCATGGATGTGCAGACCTGAGACCTCTACAACAGCCGGGGTCAACGGTCTGATACCGTGAAAAATAGGGTGGGTGTTGACCAGAAGTAGGGACATGTCCCTTTCAAGCTCTTCAACGTCAGGCATGTCTGGCCCGAAGTACTTCTTGACCATGTCGTTCTGTGCTTTCATGTAATATCTAGATTGTAAATTCATGTACACAGTGGTTAACGTGTTTGTGAGTCGCTGCCTGAAGTTCATGTGCGAAGCCGGGCGGTCCGAGATCTCGGATACGATGGCTGTGTTCAAGGGATTGCCAAGTGGTGCGTTGGCTTGAGGCACTATCGTTGAAGAAGATAGACCAATTACCGGAACTTTCAGATGCCTTCCGAAGGCAAAGTAGCAGCTAGCATAGAACAACTGCAAGTGAACAATTTCCAGGAAATCAGATTCACGTGTTCAAGCTTGTGATTATTTGATTCAATCAAGGATAGTTGAAGTCGTCAACAAACATGAGTTACCTCTGTAATGACTAAATCGTACGGTGGATCAGTTGGCGGATTTTTTATCAAATTTTGCACCTCGGAATGTCCAAGTGCTTCGCAAATGTCGTTTCCAGTCAATTGAACTAGATCTTGCAATTCCGCACCAGCGAAGGTTTTCACCAATTCATATGACATGTTATTGACCACTGTAATACCTATGCCTGCTAAACTGATCATATCGTTGTAATTTGGAGGTACATTCCTCTGCGGAAAGTGACTAACCATATCAACCTGGTGCCCCGCCTTGGCAAGGCTTTTCATCACTTCTTTGAACATTGCGAAATGACTCTTTCCTGGCAAGGGAAACACTCCCAATATTCTAGCTCCCTCGACATTTCGTGCGAGGCAGATTGCGCAGAACAAAATCAGCAGCAGATGTGTCGGCTTCATTCTTTCTTTGGGCTCAACTATACCGTTATCCGTTGATTGTTGAAATCGAACTGAAGTCTTCGACAAGTACACATGAATACAACTCACATGATATTAGGTTACTATCAAACCCTATCACGGTCCCACCGTGTGCACAACTCGAAAGTAGTCGTAACAACGCTCAGCATTTTACTAAGCCAAATATGTAATCCGTTTGGTTCCTATCAACCATTTCAAAATACGCATGTCACGATCCATATCACCATCGCGATAAATCGTTGTCACTGCTTCGGAGTGGGGGGAGGGCTTATCGCAGCGTACCATCAGGTACTCATACAGCTTCATCGATCTGCATACTGTATAACGAATCGATAATCCTAATGGAAGTTTTCAGATTTCCCCAGCACGAGACTTTTGGAAAACAGGATTACGGTAACATGATTTCTGACATCGTAGTCATATTTGCTCCCCTCGAACAAATCCATTAGCTCTGATCCTGAAAAGTTGACCGACTATCTGAGAATCTGGTCAAACATAATCCAATGTAAATTCACGCGAAAATGTTAAACGCTATCAAGATTTTTTGGCAGTATAGTCAGACTCGTGAAGCATTCAATCATGATAGCAGTATTAATAAGCTTCGTTAAGTATTACGCTTGATTCGGAGTGTATCAGTGAGTTGTAGTCCCTGATTACACCTGAGTTTATATGCTGTGAGTAGATATAAAGTCGGTATTCGAAGGTTAGTCGCCGGTTGCTTCGTCTCGATGATTAAAGCGATGAATAGCACCAGATTGAGATGCTTCCAGTCAAAAGCACCCGCTCTTGTTGTAACTCATGGGGTGTATAGTCTTATCTAGAAAACGTAATGAGATTTTACTGTCAATTAAGCACCTGGGTGAATTGATCCTGTGTAAATAAACCATTCTACAAGACATTAATCACAGCTGTTACCGCATTCAAGCTGATATCTATATATATGGAAGATTACTGAACTGATACTACAGAAACTTAGAACTGAAATTCAAAATCAATGGTAACAGTAAAAGACAAAAAATACTGAGTATAATTTAAAAGTTTTGTTTTACGAGTGGAGTAATTGGGATTAAAAATTTTTGTCGAAGATATACACGGACGGATTTTTTTTCTCCTTTACGTAAATGGTACAGCTTACCCTGATAACAATGAAAATTATAGCACAAATACAGCTAGCGAATCTCAAGTAAGCAATATTACTTTAGAGATACGCTACGGAGCCGATACAGGTTGCGATTCAGATTGCTATACATAGGTATGTAGCTGTGTACATGTACCAATTCGGAGTGTAATCTGTTTGGTGAAACATTGTGCAAGTGTTAGGTGACCTCAAAAAAAGGAAGGAAAAAAACTTGATCTAGACTGATATAAATCTATTGCCGAGGTAGATGACGCATTGGAACCAGACGATCGAGATCTGTTCAAACGCTATCGTGACCAAATAGGAGGCGAGTGATATCACAGTTCGCCATTTTGAATGACAATGACTCGCAGTTGATCCGTTTACTCTATCTTGTTAATGGATTCCGTAATATATACATACGCTGGTTTCAGGTCGATCGATATAGAATTGTTGGAAAAAATACAAGTGCCATCAACACGTTCGTACACGCGTGGCACTTCGACATTATACGTTAACCGATCTTACAATTAACTGTATATCGAGTATCTACCTCACTTCGTTTTTTTAGAAGGGGGCACGCTTCTCTTCTCGGTTCTTAGAACAATTGCTGAAAGTTTACTAATTACGACTATTAACAAATGTACAGCGAGGCTGGCAGCCAAGAGCAAAGCTCCGTAGACGTCGAATAGCTCAGTCTGCCACCAAGTTAATTCCATAGCAGGAGATTTAAGATTTGTCCCACCGTATCTGACCACATACTCAACCCAGAAAGTGGCTGTTTCCATCGCGGTCATTGGGCGGTCTCGGAATTCTTCAGATAATCTCTTTGCTGTTTTCCTGAAATGTTATGGTGAATCTCATTACTGTTATATGAGTAAGGTGAGAGTCAGTAGCCCACGAATTTTAAACACCATTAGGCCTCAAACGGTATTCTGATGACCTTAAGTGCGTTCATTCACGGCAGTGTGGATAAAGACATCACTCACAAATATGTTGGGTCATTCAGCACAGTACTAAAGGCAGCGTCCAAGTTTTCCTCTGTGAGATTTTTATGATCCAGACTCACTGCGATTTTTTTCTCTGCGTAAAACTCGATGTTCTGCATTTGATCTCCAAACAGAGGTACGCCGATCATTGGAACCCCGCAATAGATTGCTTCTTGAGTTCCCATAAGACCGCCGTGAGTTACGAACACCTTTATGTTTTTGTGCCCTAGAAGTATCAATAATTGGTCGATTAATCATTAAAATCTGAGGTTTAGTTGCGGGGTGTGATGATAATTCGTATTGGCAGGAATTTAAAAAAATGCCTTTTACAACTTCCTCCTACAATCGATGTCTACACCGCTTGAACACTTACGAAGTACAGCAAATTGCGAAATCCACGGACGAGTCATAACGTTGCTTGGTAGCCCAGGCGGCAATTCGTTTGGTTTTGATATTCTCATTAGGACGCGTACCGGTGCCAACTTTGCCAAGGATGCGTAAAGGGCGTTCAACGATTTTGTAGGATATGACTCTATTTTCACCATGGATCCAAACGAGATATAGACGAAACCATCTTTGCTGTCGTCCAGCCACTGTTGTACATCCTGTGAAAAAGAAAAGAGGAAGTCAAGTTCTTTATTATGATTTTCCGAGGAGATGAATTCATAATTGTTTAAACAAAGTGAATGTAGTAACGCAGGATGGGGTGCAAAAATGCGAAAGACCAAAAAGTCGGTGCAACGAAATTCCGAAAGTCAAGCTACCGACGGTTAAAATCGTAGAAAGACCATAAAAATAAAAACTGAGAACGCAAAAATACCGACATTTCTTTCATTGAGAATGGCCAAGATTACAAAGGGCAAAATATTGAATTGCAAAAATACCGAACAGGCGAGAAATCGACTTTTCAAATGTCAGACTCGAGCCTTTGTCGAAAACCTACGAATCCGAAGTTATGAATAACGACTGACCAAAGACTCAAATGGTTGAATAAAAACAGAATGACCAAAATACCGACACGTTGGATGACGTCAGAAATCCATATATTCTCTGCGACACTATGACAAGCGTATCGCGGCCTTTCGGCTTTCCGGCCCTTCTGCATTTTGCGGATCATACTGATCATACGGTCCTTCTGAACTTTTATTGTCGACTACTAATTTTTTCGGTTTTTCGCCTGTTCGAAGGATTAGCCGCTCTCAATATTTATTTCGGAACTTTCGTTTTTCTGTATCTCCAGATTCTATGCTTTGGTCATTCGGAATGCCGACTGTTATGAAATAGTATATTTCACAGTTAGCGTACTAAGGTAGTCATTATGTGGCCAGGGCAATGTTTCCAACAACGACCAGCACGAATCGTAGTGATACATGCACGGGCCGAAGGCCTTCGTAATGACTACCTTAGTACGCTAACTGTGAAATATACTATTTCGGATTAGAGAGCGTTCGGTTAAGTGAACTTTCGGAAAAGCGGTTATTCTACCGGGTGATTTATCGAAAATCCCAACTTCGGTACGCTGCTCTTTTTTTGTTTCAAAATTCGTATCTCGAAATCTTCAGGTTTTCAACCAGTCGACTTTTTGGTCTTTCGGGATTTTGACCCTCCGCCCGTAACGCAAACCAGAACTTACATTCGGCAACGGGTCTGGGATATCTGCAATGTGAAGTCCTCCGACTTCAACTACGGCCATAGTAATCGGCCTGACTCCATTAAGGCTGTAGTGCGAATTGACTAGAAGTAAGGACACATTCCTCATGGCTTCGTCCAGGCTGGGCGCGTGGTTCCCAATGTACTTTTTTATCTGTTCATTTTGTTTATCGCTGTAATACCAGTATTCAAATTTTACCTTCAGCAACGTCAGAGCGTTCTGAAATCGTTGCCAAAAATTCATTCGAACGTCTAAACCTGAAAATGTATGAGGAATGTAGGCTGGATTATCAGGATTTGCCACGACGTCGTTCACCCACGGCCACACGGCGCTCGTAACGACTCCGACAACGGGAACTTTGAAATGTTGGCCCAGAGCCGCATAACAGTTGGCACCGAATAGCTGGAAAGAATAATGGTTTGTAAATGGGATGTATTATTAACATGACGAGTAAACCCAGTGCATGGCGAAAAAAGATCAATTTTGATCTTGGTTCACTGCATAAGTTTCGCCCCGCTTACTTTGATCACAAATCGATCATTGCGACGGAAAGAATTAAAAGACGACGAATTCGTTGGATCGTAATGCATAAATGATGTTATTAACAAACAGCGCAATATTCACGTGTTTATTATGGTCATTGTTCCGTTGGAATATTCATGCAGTGGTAGAACGCAACATTCAGCGTAATTAGACGAGATAATTAGGATGCGAGTAGTCCAAGCGATATTTTCAAGCAACACTGCCGCACAGATACAACTGTTTGCAATTTCGGTAAGTTACATAAGTTACAAGATCGTAAGGCAAGGACGGAACAATTGACCAATCGTGTGAAGAGTTAAGAGATTTAGCTTGAAATTTGTCAGCTCATAAATCACCGCGCAATTTTTCGGCGACACAGACAATTCGTAGGTTGCGGTTCTACGATTACAATTTTCACCTACCTCTACGATAACTAAATCGTAAGGAGAATCCTCCCGATTTTTGATGATCTTCTGGAACTCCGGAAGTGCCATTAGGTCACACAAGTCATTACCGTATGTAGTGGCAATGGCGGGAATAATGGCCTTGTCTAACAGGTTCGATAAAGCAAAATCGTAGGTCAGATTGTTGTGTAGACCAATAACGGACCCTTCCAAATTTATGATCTGGTTGTAGTTGGGGAAAGGTGTCTTCATTGGAAACGGACTAACAACGTCCACCACATGGCCTCGTTTTGCCAATCCTTTCATCAGCTGCTCACACATCAAAAAGTGACTCTTCGTCCGGAGCGGAAATATGCCCAAAATTCGGTACGCTTCGTCGTGTGATATGGTTAACATAACAACGAATAAAATTATGCGACCAAACAGCCTCATTTTACGTCCTCGTATTTTCTTCTGCCGGTATAAAATAGCCTTTACAGGTTGTTAATTGCACAATTGCCACTACTTGTTCATTTAAGCAAACCGTAAATGATTGTAACTTTAGCGGGCAAAATCACTACAGTTGGAGATCACACTGTTCCTAACGAAATGCACACATCGGGCGTCGTTTGGATAATGAATAGCATTAATTTTCGGAACCCGTCATTTCGCTGACCCGTGATATAATAAACTTCAGTTTCGGACTATTCACTGCTTGTTTACCCCTACTGGCTTGATTTCACTCCCCACCCGAAAGTTTCTCAGCTCTATCACTATTAGATACGCAGAAAGCGCTGTTTGTACATGTATTTGTCTGAGATTTTTCTTGTGGCTAGTTTTTCATTAATTGGGTTCCAATCGTTTCTTGTCAAACTGACTAGGATTCGCGTAGAAGGTATATTGATTACGAAAGGTAAATTTTTCATTTGCTTTGCAATAATGGCGATTTGTGAAAAGTGCGAATTCTATTGTTATTTACATTAGATTTATAATATTTTAAGTAGGTACGATCTCAACTATGTAAATTAGATTAAATTTGATTGTCCTCTATTGCTTTGAATTTCGACATTTAATAACAGCATTAAGATAAACTCTTGACATTACGACCAACTTGTTATCACGCGATGACATCAGAGTGGAGTCTCACGGTCACACACGATACTCAATTCTTGTACCCTTTAAAATTTTTATTTCATATTACCGTACGAGATCTTTGATATAATTTGTTTGTAATCGCATACACCAGTTAATTAAATACGAGTATTATCAAATTATACAGAGACACGCAGTGGCGAACAATAGAGTTCTGTAAGAAATATGAAATACTGTAATTTGTCAGTAGGTGAAACGCAAAGCAGATGGCCACGTGTGATACGATCTCACAGTCAAACGAAGTGGCGCGTAGCGTCTTCTTTCAGCGAAACCGCATCATCGTCTGATCCAAAATCAAACATTCTCGGAAATTGATAAGTGTCGTTGTTGATAAATTTGATGTAGAAGCTTGATGTGCGAAATGTATGTTAAAGCTAAACCTGTGACGTTTACTGGTTACATATTACACGGGTTACTCAACCTGACTACGTTTGCGAATTATTTTACTTTCTTAGAGTGCTTGACACTGCTTATATCACTCCCAGTAACTATCGCTATTAGGGTAGTAATTATAACTTTAACCAAGTACGCGCTGAGAGCAACGGATAGAAACAGAGCCCCACATATATCCAACAGTGAAATTTGCCACCAAGTTAACTCCATCGCTGGTGACTTGAGGTTTGTTCCACCGTGTCTAATAACATACTCAATCCAGAAAGTAGCCGTGTCCAACGCCCTCATTGGGCGATCTCGAAATTCAATAGAGAATTTCTTTGCCGCTTGTCTAAGGTTTTGAGAAAAAAATTAGAATTGATCTTTGACCATACCATTATCATACAGGCGGTTACGTGTATGTGGACAGATTACTTACAAGTACGAAGGATCGCCTAGCACGGTTCTGAAAGCTGTGTCCAATTTTTCCTCTGTTAGTTGATCATGATCCAGAGCCACTGCTATCTTCTTCCTCACATAAAGCTTGATGTTCTGCATTTGATCTCCGAAAAGTGGAATCCCTATCATTGGAACCCCGCAATGAATCGCTTCCTGAGTTCCCATAAGACCTCCGTGAGTCACGAATACCCGCACGTGTTTGTGATCTACGGGTAGCAGAAATCAACAGGTAATAATTAAGTCTAGCTCAACGATCCGATGAGTAGCCTTGGGTGAAAATGAATGTTACACTTGACAACGACGGTCCCGATTGAATTCCCGTACTGAACGTACTGAAAATCGATACTTACTGAGGACTGGTACTTGAGGTACCCAAGATAGAGTTAGAACGTTGCTCGGTAGACCAGGTGGTAATTCTTGCGGTTTTGCTATTTTTATCAATACGCGAATTGGTGCCAACTTCTTCAACGAATTGTACAAGGCATCGAGGGTTTCCTTTGGAAACGACTCTATTTTTATCATGGATCCAAAAGACATGTACACGAAACCGTCTTTGCTATCGTCCAACCACTTTTGCAGATCCTGTAAAAGAAAAAATTCAATTATCACGGAAAACGTCGATGCAGCCCATCAACAGCTCGCAGTACGTGAAATGATGCACATAACTCACCTTGGGCGGTGCGTCTACTTCTTGCGGAATGTGAACTCCTCCGACTTCGACAACAGCCGTTGTGTATGGTCTGACTCCGTGCAAACTATAGTGAGAGTTGGCAAGGATCAATGACACGTTTCGTTCGGCTTCTCTGAGACTTATCGAATTAGGGCCGAGATACTTCTTTATTTTATCGTCCTGATAAGCGCTGTAGCTGTCAAAATCCCATTTTGCTTTCCACAAGCTCAGAGCGTTTTTTACTCTTTGGAAAAAGTTCATCGGAGCAAAATTGTCCGAAAGAACGTTTGGTATGTAGGCTGGATTGTCGGGATTTGCAACCATGTCGTTTGTCCACGGCATTAATACGCAAGTGGCGACACCCACGACGGGGACATTGAAATGTTGACCAAGGGCTAAGTAGCAGGAGGAACCGAATATCTGAAAAGTCATTCTGAGATTACGTTCAGGATGAAAAATTTTTCTCCAAGTTCTAGTCATTTGATTTCTCGCAACCCGTGAACACGGCCGAGTTGCAAAATAGTGGATTTTATTTGGCGACAAATCCAAATACGAGACCATTGACATTTTGGAACAACACCCTGTCATCTAATAAGGGGACGTGCAATATAATACAGATTGTAATAGACTCACCTCCGTGATTACAAGATCATAAGGAGGATCTTTCGGAGGATTTTTTATAATCTCTCTAAAACGTGGATGATCCATGAGATCGCAGAGTTCACCGCCAAACTGAGTTGCGAGCAGAGGAACCACTGCGGAGTTAGTCAGAACCGATTTTACAAAATCATAGGTCATATTGTTCAGCACTGCAGGCATGGTTCCGGACAGATCAACGACGTCGGTGTAGTTCGGCAAAGGTTTCTTCAGCGGGAAGTGACTGACGACGTCCACTTGGTGACCACGTTTTGCTAGTCCTTTCATCAATTGATCGAACATAACAAAGTGGCTCTTTCCATTCAGCGGAAAAACGCCTAAAATTCGGTACGCTTCGCCGGGTAATATAGCCGCAATGATTACCAGTAGAACGTTGAAGCCAAACATCCTCATGGCGAATTCTTGTATTCTCTCCTGAGCTTGCGCAAAGTATAGCCGTCCAGGCCTTCCAATACTTGAACAGAAATCTTAAAAATCACTTGATAACTATTATTTAATTATTAACAAGGTCTTGCAGTTTAATGTACATCCAACAAATGTGAGTCTGGTTATTTGCCACCAACATATTCGCAAGGAAATAGTTCATACAATGAGACACGCTAATTTCGAATTCTCTTAGAAGATAAGAAGATCGGCTAGTTCAGTTCGCGAACACTCCGGCACTAAGAACAGAACACTAGCCGCACTTGTTGTATGTTAGTAATAACACATACTCTATTTTTTTAGAGCAATCATTGATTAAGTTGATTACATTTAAGAACGGCAGTATAATAATGAGCGCTGCCTCTAACTATCTCCTGTATCTCACACGCACACCAATTAGGCTTATATAAAAGTTCCTAGTCCTCAACACTAGCAAACTTACGTGAATATTTAATTATATGTGTGTCTTGATTCGTCGTGCAAAGGGATTATTTTTTCATTTATCAAGATTACTTTCCTCCGGTATAATTTAGACACATAAAAGAGCTTCGAAGCTCGGAGTAGAATGACGACTAGCAATTATTGAACTAGACAACGAACCAACGCACACGCGTTATAAATTCATTGCAATTGCTGCATTGCATTGTGGATTGATTGTTTAACCTACGTATGACATGGAATGAAATACTTCTACACTCACATCGTGCATTCATGTACCACGAGGAGAGCCTCCAGCGACAGCAGAAAACATCGAGGCAGATAAAACTTGACCTTATGCCACGTAATTGTTACGGCTATCGGAAACTGGTAGCTTCGTGCAATTATTGAAGTGTTTTGTCTGAATGCTAGTTAATTTAGCAATTCACTGCCTTCGTTATTAGCTTAGAGTCTTGGCGAAACTCGATTACTTAAATGTTACATAACATTTTAGATTTCGTACGAGTAAATGTTGAGCGGAATGTTTTGACCGCAAGATGTAATTTTACTGGAAAAATAACATCTTAGGAGAGTGACGTGCAACAAATATATTGCGCAATCGAATAATGAAGAACGTCGTGCTGCGTGACTGTCCCCAAAGATTTTCTCGACAAGCTTGTTTTGTCGTTCGTCACCCAGCAACAGGTGTAGGACATAATCAGCCATTTTTACTACAAAACTCCAGCCTATAATTTGATGAGACGAGTCGAAGTAGATAATTAACTTCCGCAAATATACTCTTGCACTGGAACACTTGTTTATAAAATTTATAAACTAACTTGAAAGTTATTTTCTTACTTCGATCTTGGATCTGAAAATTTTTGGATCAAAATTTGTCGACAAGTTATCCAAGTCAAACTTTTCCTTCAACTAGTTAAAGGGGATCTCGAACCTTAATTTCACGTCACATATTTCAAATATTTATGCTATGGATAATTTTTGCGAAAAATTCAACTATCAGCAAATTAAAGATGGAACAATTGTTTTAAAGGCTTTTCAATTTTGTATTTAACGAACAAAATGAGACATCAGCAAACCCATACAATTTTTTTGCTTGAAACAAAATTCACAATACGTACAAATTATTTCAGATTTTTAAACTGATTATTAGCATGTCTAATGTATGTTTTACGAAAAACAAACAATCGTATCGGTTTAGCGATAACTCGTTTTGTTCGTTATATACGAAATTAAAAAAGCTTCAGGATAAATTGTTTCATTTCAAATTTTGTTAATAGTTGAATTCTACGCAAAAAATATCCGCCATAATAAATATTTCAACTGTGTGACACTGTTACTTTATACGTAGAAATAAAGGTTGGGTAATCCCGTAAAGCGCAGAATATATGCCTCATGAAGGTAAAGATCAATTCAAGATTAACAATTTGAGCAAACAACTTTTATCAGCGGGGTGAAAGATAGAAAAACTTTTTTGAATACTCGCACGATTCGTAGTTCTATCCAAAATCTCTTTTTTTAACTGGTCTCTTCGCTACTTTCTTTCACCAGATAAGACTCTGTCGACATCTTCCACGCTGCGGGCCTGAAAATAAAGGAGCAATAACAAAGATAACCTTTGCAGACAAATAGATTACGAGCGATGAAATTCAAAAATAAGATACCCTGTTCTTCGTTCATTTTAACGAGTTGTTTTCACTTTATTCTTACAAACTTTCCTATTCTAATTTATTTCACATCCGCAGTGAATACATTTACATTAGGCAAGTGCCGCGTCACTTACGTCACTTACTGTGCGAGTCCATTGTTCTTCAAATAGCATTATCGTCAAATGGACGGTCGTCTTATTATTATTTCCAGGTGCCTCGATGATGAAATTATCCCACTAAAGTCCAACAACTCACTCAAGATTTGCTTCTTTTTGACGTGTAAATCCCGTTTTTCGCAGAAACAGCAAACATAATTGTTCGTTTATATTCAACTACGGATAATTCTATTCCAGATAGAAAGTATTGAGATTGCCAGTAATTGACAAGACGGTTCAATTTCTGTTGAGTAACGTTGAGACATGTCCGCAGGCATTATTATTTCGTAAGGAAACGATAATGACCATCGGCATTTGTATGAGTATCGCAATTGCTATCACTATTATTAAGTAAAGAATATACTGATAAAATCGTTTAAATGCCTAGATAAATTATTGGTTACTTTTTAGCGTTTATTGTAATTGCTTTTCATTCCACAAAAAGTGAGCTTTGTGCGATCACGCATTCATTACGCCAAGATTTTAAAAAATTTCGATGAACTGCGATCGCTTACATAACCAAGTAAATCAGTGAAACGATGAACCGCTTATCAAATGTAATTACAGTATCTTATTAAAATAATTCGTTCGTTATTCCTTCTTTTTGGTCCTTAGCTTCATTTTCCTATCACTTCCGATAACCACTCTCACTGCCTTCTTCGCAATAACTTTGAGTATGTACAACGCGAGAATAACGGCCAGAAGAAGAACCCCGTAAACATCCAACAACGCGACTTGCCACCACGTCAAGTCCACAGCAGGTGACCTGAGACTCGTCCTTCCGTTCCTTGTTACGTATTCCACCCAAAATATCGCCGTGTCAATAGCACTCAGTGGTCGGTCTCGAAATTTGGCAGACATTTCCTTGGCTGCTTTCCTAAAAAATGAAATTCACACGGTTTTCACGATGTCACGTCAGGCTCGTAGGAAAAAAGATTCCTTGACAAATCTACGCTTTATCAATATAACTCACATGTACGATGAATCGCGTAGTACAGCATTGAAAGCGGCATCTAGATTACTTTCGGTCAGCTCATCCCGGCTCACAGACACTGCCATATTTTTTTTTACGCAGAGTTCGATGTTCTGAGCCTGATCGCCGAACATAGCTACCCCAATCATGGGTACCCCGCAATGGATGGCTTCCATGGTTCCCATGAGGCCACCGTGGGTGACGAACGCTCGAACATTCTTGTGCTCTAAGATGAACGGTGTATTCATTCGATAACATTATAGATTACAAATGTCTCGAACAATATTTTAACAATACTTCGAATCTGTTCGAGTATATTCCGTGAATGAATTCTAAATCGTATTCACAGTATGAATGTGTATATACGAAGCATCGCGGGAGGAATTAGAGACGAATCGAATAAACACCAGCCATAATCGCACAAGTTCACTGCTGTTCTAACGGGTGAACAAAAAAACATCACTACGACAGCCCTCGTATTTTATTCAAGAAAACCAAGTTTCTGGTGGGATTAACCTGGTACAAAAGTCGGACACGTAATTGCGTTGAAAACTTACGTAGAACAGCCATTTGAGGAACCCATGGAACAGTGAGAACGTTGCTCGGTAAGCCGGGTGCTAATTCCGTCGCGTTTGCCACCTTAACTATAACCCGAATCGGAGCAAGCTTCGCTAACGAAGAGTATATGACTAGCAATTTTTCCCTAGGAAAGCTCTCCAGCTTGAGCATAGAGCCGAAGGACATAAACACAAAGCCGTCTGTGCTATCATCTAACCACTTCTGCAGGTCCTGCGGAACGAATAAAAACATTCACCATTAATTTCCACGCAATTGCGATTAAAATTACTTACCTTTTGCAGCGGCGTTGCGTTCTCTCGAACGTGCATTCCGCCGACTTCGACAACGGCTGGAGTGAATGGCCTGATTCCGTTGAAACTGTGATGCGAGTTTACCAAAATCAAGGACACGTCCCTCTGGACCTCGTCGAGACTCGGAGCTCGCGGGCCAAAGTATTTCTTGATCTTGTCGTTTTGATCAGCGGTATAATGAGCGAAGGTTAACTTTACCCCCCAAAGGGACAGGGTGTTCTGAAGTCGTTGCCAAAAGTTCAACCGGCCACTGAGTCCCGAAAAAACATGGGGTATGTAAGCTGGGTTGTCCGGATTCCCGACCATGTCATTCGCCCAAGGCCATATTGGGGATGTAACGACGGCCACAACCGGAACCTTCAGATGTTGTCCCAAGGCTAGATAGCAAGTTGACCCGAATATCTGCACGAAGTAACTCGGTTATAACATCCGCTAATCCCTCTGGGTATAGATTTCATCACTTAAAAATAAATTATGCGGACATGAGGCAACGTTGTTAACCGGTTTACAAATTATACGTTGGTTCTGGAAAGCCTTTCGCTTCACAGTAGTAGGCATACAACTAAAGTACCAGCCTATGCCGGCTGTTGGCCAATGAGGAAACGGCACAGGCAAAAATGGTGCGATCAAATGTTCAAATATTAAAGGCCTAAATACTGTTTTGAATGAAATTCCGTAAACAGACAGCGTCTCATTTCGGTGCTTACAATATTCTTCAATGACGGAGACTGCCTGCTAGATCTAGCATTAAGAATCTTCAAAACTGTTTCCGAACGACTGCGCTGGAAAACTAATTTTAAAAGACGATATTTATAAAAGTCCATCATTGACTGCTCCAGTTCTACGGTTATTTTTGTACAGTGGAATGATGACGTGACGTAACAGGCAACGCAATAACGACAGAACGTGATAAGATGGTCCGCAGTTGCGTGTCAAGAAAAAAAATTCATAGGCAAAATATAATAAAAAAACAATACGTCGTATCTCAATGATTTGGCAAAATCATATCATTTATGCCTACACTGCCTATACATGTCATCGTACGTCCCATAACTCATTTGAAATACCGATTTCATATGTTTCATTTCAAACTAAATTCATGATTGGACGGTCTAAAATCATACTTATTTTTAGGAGCTTGGAAATAAAAACACTTTGAGCAATTTGAGTTTGAGGTATTTAGTATTCATAGTTTGAAAAACATTTCAGAATTTTTTAATTGAAATTATTAAATTATATGCACCACGCCGTCATTTTGTTATTAATTTCAATGAAAAAATTCTGAAATTTGCATGAAACTTTAAATAATAAAGCTCTCAGACTCCAATTGCTCTAAGTGTTTTCATTTTCTGTAAAATGATATGGTATGATTTTAGATCGGCAAAGCTGTGCTCCCTCCCCTCCCTCCTTTTAAAATACATTTTTAGAGACATTTTTCATTTTCTGTTTTAAAGGTTATTTGTGAAAGTATTTTACTACCCAAGGTTACAAATTTATTGACATATTGACACCAGCTGTAAGAATTTTTTTTCACCAGACACTCCGACGAATTGTTGCACTATATAAAATATACCGTCGAGCATTTACTTAAGCGCAATTATCTTGAATTATATCAATACTCGTGGCTCTTGCATGGAAAGAAAAAACTTATCATATACTAACGCGATAAGTTTGCTTATGACAAGTGTAATAAAATTGTGATTTTTTCCTCTCACCCAGTGAATGCCTACGTGGACCTTACATCTGTATTAAAATTGTTAATCGTTGGAACAAATCAAAAGAACAGGACAGATTGAAGATGTCTATTTCTATCATAGTTTTTCTATCGACTTCTTAGGTAATTACTCACTTCAACGATAACAGCATCGTACGGGGGATCTTGCGGTGGGTTTTTAATGAGCTCTCTGAATTTTGGAAGGTCCATCAAGTCGCACAAGTCACCACCAAAAGTTGTTGCGAGGGTGTGAACCAAATTATCGTCTGCCAGCTCTTTAGTGCCGAATTCGTAAGTCATATTATTTTTCAAGAATGGTATAGTGCCGGCCAAGCTTACAATATCATTATAGTTCGGACGCGGCTTCTTCAACGGATAATGGCTCACAACGTCAACTCGATGACCACGTGCTGCTAATTCTTCCGTGAGTCGACCCAACATCGCATAGTGGCTAAGTCCGTTGAATGGGAATACGGCTAAGATTCTGTAAGCTTCGCGGGGTGAAGCGATCGATAAAACCACCAATAGTGTAGATAAGACTGACAATGGTAGCATGGTGAGACTCTCTGTACTCTGCTTCTCCTCAACCAATGATCACAAACTTCCGGACTGTCCGTGTTCCAAACTATACCAATTACGCTGGTAAGAAAGTCTTTCCCATACGAATAACCGATCTATTCGAACAAGAGTTTACCACTGAAGCGCTCCGCGTCTTGACTAGCATTTATAAGTCAAGGATTCACGAAGCACCAACACTCTCTCCTTTCCATAACAATGTGTAACTCTGCGGCTTGTATGCTCACGTTTACGGATTATATAATACAGTAGAAAACATTGTTTTTGTGTGAATTATCACCGCATTTACACTAGCGATACTGACAAACTTATCTAAAACGTAATTTGTTTAGCTTATATCGGGTGCAGAGAATGTTCTATAGGATGTAAGAGGGTAGTATGATATTGTTGGGTGTGACGGTCAGTCTCAAACTAAAATTTTGATTTAAATAACAAAAAGTTTCGGTTGTTCATGGCCAGCCATGCTCAGTTCTGTAACAACATTGTATGCTTATTATCTATGTCATATTTCAATACTTGGAACGTATGTCAGCCAAAGCTATCACGAGTTTAATTGCAAGACCACGTGTTTTTTAACCTAGTTTGTTAAATTGGAGGTTAGGAAACTCTACTTTACATTTTGACTCGAATAAATATAGTAAGAATTGAATTTAAGTTATTAAAAGTTACGTATAACAGAGGTGCACATAAATTACTTAAATGATCAATATCGGTTCTTTTTTTACATGTAGAGTGTCGACTGATTTTAATCATTTCTTTAAGTAAACCATGATGATAATTAAAAATCAAACTTGTGCCCGAAAGTTAAGCTGTGGTTAGATAAGGCTGCTTTATTTGGATCTTTGCACTCGATGCTGTAACGATAATCATTAAGTTTTTCATCCAAATGTTGTGAGGTTTCACCTATATTGTGATAATTTGTTATTGGTGTGGCAATAATTTCATTCCAAGCCCAATTCAACTGACAAACTATAGTAAACTAAACAAAGAGTCTTGCCGTTGCAATAACCGAAAAATTTGCTACCGACAACTGAATTGATATTTATTCTTGTCCCATTTTTTTGCAAAATTTACTACAACGGGAGTTTCGCTTGGTTTTTATCTTATTTAGTGTCGATTGCTTAAATTCAATTAGTACAATCTAATGTTATATCTAGCAGAGTTCGTTGCTTTTCTAGTTCCCTTTCAACCTTTCATTTATTAGAATATGAGCAAAACTTACTAGTTTTCTCGCCTTCATCTCATTCCGTCGATTGTAAAATTCTAAGATCCAATTTTTCACTTCGGTCATGTCTACAATTTCGTGAATTAGTTTCCTTCTACCACTCTTCAAATACTTTGCAACTTTTTGTCAAGTGGAAAATTGTGTATTTTTCTGAGCAGCATTCACAATAAATATTCTCTTCATTTTTCAAGTTTCTTTGCTTACAATTAGTCACTATTCCAGGGTTATAAATATCATAAAGCCTTATCTGAACTCTTATCTTTTTATAACACGACGTCTGGAAATATTCTTTCTGTCTTCGTAATACAAAGTAATGATCTTACGATAGTACGCGATTAATCTACGATTTCGATTAATCCAAGCTGCCGCATAATAATCCTGCAGGTCAATCGTCGTATGACTCGCAACTCATTCGCCATGTTCGAACTATACTCGTCTCTAACCGACGTACACATACAGATTCTGTATTCTGCAGACTCTGTATATTATCGAATTAAGAGTAACGCTGCTCTACTCTTTTTACCGACTGAATTCCAAAAATATTCATAACAAGTAGGTACGTAAATATTCACGGCATCCGATCGAAATTATAGAACTCATTGAACATAAAACATATTGTTTGGAACGTAGGTACTGTTGGTCGGTGATGATAATTTTAATTAGGAGCGTGTTGACATCGTCGTATTTATTCACTTGGTTTTGTTTATTTTCCCTTAACGGTACAACGGACCACCAATCACCGCAATGCAATGACTATACTGAGTGCCCGGGTATAATTTGTTTATCAGATCCTGCAACCCCATCGGTCAATACCAAACGCACTCGTTGCAATAATGTGATAGCAGGTCACCGTTTTCAGTACGTGCGTTTATTACCTGATCTCTTTAAATTTAACAAAGAAAAGAATGAAACAACGAAAGTGGTTGTTGTAACCTAGCCCAAATCACCTGTTCTGTTAGTACGTGGTAACAAGAGGCTAATTATACTGTGCGATGAGTAATTTTGTCAATTGACCAAATAACGACAATTGAAGTATTAACTATGGTCAATGAGTTTACGTAATAATAACACTACGTTACATTAAAAGAAAAGTTACACACTTCCTTCGAGATTTCCTGTTTATTCTTTCAAACTTATCGTTTAATTAGAATATGTATATATTTTTTTCTAACGCGTACTATTTTTTAGTTACAGTTACCAATAATCATAATTGTGACAGGACCCGAGGATCGATCGGAAATTACTTATAATTCGGATTAACCGTGATTTCACTCATCCGTGGATGCTTCGGTCCCGAAGCGGCCCGGTTAATCGGGGTTCTACTGTATGCGTAAAATTAGGGTCATTAAAAAAGTTCTTGGCAGGCACCTCAAAAACAAGATGCGATAGAAACATACTGTCACTAATAGCAATCTATTATTTATCCGTATCTGTTTTACAGGTACCGATATCGTGTCACGTAGTGTAATATTTCAAAGAATGTGCAGAAAACGCGAGCATGCTGAGAATAAATCTCCGATCCAGTGCTTTGATCCGACGCAAAAACGAATTTGCTGTTGAAACGTGAACCACCTCGGCTGACTGTTTCCTCATTTGTTTGGCCAGAGCCGTCGGTGAGTTATTTTCCGGTCGCGAGTTTCGACAGCTCGCATTTTCTGCAGTTATTTGTGGCATACTTGCTATGCCTTATGGCTTGGATTCTTTTTTATTAGTGATTCTCTGACATTTTCTCACTCTGTTTACCCTATTCTACCTAATCTACATGAATTTGCCTTCCACACAGACGTTTAGGAAGTTTGTATGCATTTTCCCCGTGTCGGTTTTCGACTGTATCGCTGTTGATCAATCTAGGATCTACTTATTCAATGCTTCTACGTGTCGTCAAGACAACATTTTTTTTCTACAATCGTGATAATACTTCTTCCTGTAAGCCGACGCAGTGAAGATGCATTCTAGGATTAACTTTTCTAATCCCTAGTGTGCCAGAAGTCACATCACGTTCGCCGGTAAGAATGACCAAAAATAAGCGATTTTCGACGGACTTGATTATTTTTCCTGACGGTCGGTTTTCATTTGTTACTTCCATGAATGACGCAATACAATATCAATTTATAAGATTAAAGTATCAATTATTATCATTGTCTTTTTTACTAAGTACCTATTTCATATAGTAAGTAACAGATGAATGAATTTTTTATCTGAAATTGAAAAATATTTTAAATGAATTTATAAATTATAACAAAATCTTTCCGCCATTGAGACTACGTGCTGAAATTTATGAAATTTTGGTTTATCGGTTTAAGAAACCGATTTAATCGAATCATGTTCGATTATTTGTTTTTTTTCTGTACTCAATCAATCGATGCATGGATTATTTCCAGCTTATTGTTAGTGGCCATCGATTAACTCGCCGGAGCTATGAATCCCCCATGACAATAAAGTGAAATTAAAAATGACGTAAGTTTATACCGAGAGGCCTGATATGTTTCGGGCGTCTCAAGTTACGCCGATACATTATATCCCCAAGAATTTTCCGTAAACATTTTTCCAATTGATATGTAACCAAAATTTAATTTCATAAAAGTATCAACGATCAGCAATATTTATGTTTTATAATATCGGTTCATCGCCCACCCGTACAATCGTGGAGATTTATAACAAGACTCCTGCATTGTCGGTCATCTAGTAAATCACACAAGTCGTGACATTACACAAAAATTATATGATCTTCCTCGGTAACGCAGCCCATAATATGTATAACGAGCAGTATATTAAATTTGTCAACATCTGAATATAAAACCAGGCTTTCCACGGTGTGTTTCTCGTATAATTTAGAACTTGTTGAGAAATACAAGGTTATTCATTCCAATCAGATTGTATTTTTGGAAATAATGAAATTGAAACGGTATGTCCCCTACGTTCGCAAAAATACGTGAATCGTGAATTGGTTTGTTCAATTTATTTAAAACTAGTTTTATTTGTGTAGTGGTAAGTTTTGCGGTAACTTCATCCCGGAACCTGAATATGCATGCTGATTACATTTTGTTTCGTAAAAATGTTGATTTTGTAGACCCAGAAAAAAAGTGGATTCAAATATGAATATATTTGAATATATTAGAGAATTCATTTGGTCGAACGAAACTTCGTTGGTCAGTTAATGGCTTTCAATGAAACTAATTAAGATTGGCTCGCGGTTGCGGTAAATACGATATTATGTGAGAGATTCATGTTTAAATGAAATTTTCCGGAGGGTATTTGACAGAACATTACGTGATTCGGAAGAGTACGATTCAATTTTATCACAGAAAGTTGATCGCATCCAAGGCTATGCAAATAAAAATTAAGCTGTGTAAGAGTGGATATTTTATTTAACTTTTTTATCGTGAGATGTGACCTCGCATTTTGCATCACCGGGATAAAATAGGCTCTTGACTTTCTTCACTATAGCCACAATTATGTACAGGGCTAATATTATTGAAGAAAGTAAAAACGAGTAAACATCGATCAATTCAATTTGCCACCAAGTTAAATCCATTGCTGGTGACCTGAGGTTGCTCCCTCCGTGTCTGACCACGTGTTCTACCCAGAAAATGGCTGTATCCAATGGACTCATCGGCCGGTCTCGAAATCGTTCCGACATTCTCTTCACTGCATTCCTGGAGAGTTTGGGCAGGATTATTAGTTTTAATTAATACCGATCAAAGGTCCAATCGACCGATAACTCACACGTAAGACGGATCATTAAGCACCGCGCGAAAGGCAGCGTCCAAGTTCTCTTCGGTTATTTCCTCGTTATTTATGTGCACCGCTATACCCATCTTCGCGTAGGCTCTGATGTTCTGAATTTGGTCCCCGTAAAGAGGTATGCCGATCATAGGAACCCCGTAGTAAATCGCCTCCTGCGTTCCCATCAGACCACCGTGCGTCACGAATGCCCGCGTATTTTTGTGCTCTGAATATGAATGTGAAGCATCGAGTACCGTTCGTGAAATATAACAAGCTTCCTCTGAGCAGGGAATGTATCCAAAAACTTATAATGTGACTGATGGCAATCGAATATCAATCAGTGAGTAAATATCTGACTCTTCCTTAGACTGGGCCAAAAAAAACGAAGAATTTTCTGAATACAATTTCAATGTCGAATAACTTTTAAAGCAGTGAATTTCGTGAAAAATGTTAAGAGACCTTTTTTGTAGAGCATCAAATTTCCCACTAAAATGATGGTTTGATCTATGAAAATATTGATTTTTCTGGTAATTACGAAAATCATAAATTCAAACAAAAATTTGACAAAACAAATCAATGTTTAAGGCACGATTACAAGGAAACGGCTCGATCTACGTCAATTTAGTAAAAGAGCTTTTTTGTAGAAAATTTAATTTCCTTCAAAAATATGAATTGATAAAATTTTTCAGATTCATAATTGACGGATTTTGGGTAAAAAAATGCGGTAACTGTTAAAAAATCAATAGCTGTAACGATACACCACTTATTATTAATGTTAAGGGCTCAAACTTTCAGGATAATTTTTATTTGTCGTCATGAACAATGTTTTTAGAGTACCATTAAAAAAACAATTCTTCGTTTTTTTTGGCCCAGTCTACTCTTCCTGCTCTTCAAATGATCCACCAATTGTAGGATCGTCAGAAAATGCTGAATTTCATTTTTATCCCAACACGTAACATAGACCTTAGTAAAAAGTGCATCGAGTGTTGGTAGGTTTGTTACAAACAATGCTAAACAGCTTCAAAGGCCGTGTCGGAAAAAAAAAACAAAAAACTTACGAAGAACAGCCAATTGGGGAATCCATGAAAGAGTGAGAACGTTGGATGACAGTCCAGGTGGTAGTTCTTCCGGGTTTGCAATTTTCATTAGCACTCTAACGGGTGCCAACTTAGCAAATGACGCGTACATGTTGGCGAGAATTTCCTTCGGTAGGGATTCTATTTTCACCATGGATCCAAAAGACACGTATACGATGCCATCGCTGCTGTCATCTAAGAACTTCTGCAGTAGATCCTGTACAAAATATCAGTTTAATTTCGTAGTGGTACGATTAAAGAAAAAATTCGAAATGGTCCGAACGGCGATCCAAACGAATACTTGCGTTCGTAAACGTCGCTTCCTTTTCGTCGATGTGAACTCCCCCAACTTCGACAACAGCCGTAGTAAATGGCCTTACACCGTTGAGGCTGTAGTGCGAATTCGCCAGAATCAACGAGACGTTCTTCTCCGCCTCTCTGACAGTTGGTGCATGGGGACCGATGTACTTTTTTATAACCTCGTTCTGTCCTTCGCTGATTTGATTGAACTGCCATTTCGACCAAATATTAGATAGCGTGTTCTGGGTTCGCTGCCAAAAGTTCATCTTCTCATCGAAATCGGAAAATGAGTTTGGTATATAGGCTGTATTGTCAGGATTCGCGACTATTTCGTTTGCCCATGGTAGCATAGCCGCTGCTACTACACCCACTACGGGAACCTTGAGGTGTTGACCAATTGCCAAGTAACAGTTGGCACCGAATATCTGTAAAGACAGTTCTATTTCACAAAAGTTGCTAAAAAATATCGGCTGGATGTTTATATGTTTTGTTTTTTTTTATCATCTTATCACTTTTTGAACCGCAGTTTACATACTATCAGTATTTATCTATCTACGAATATGTTCAATGATAGTACTCTGCCAGTAAGTATCATCGAAGAGTGATTGAAAACATTTTTATCCAGCATTTGATAATGTCTAATCACTTATCAAACAGTAGATTGTACAAAGTAGCATAGTTTGATCGCAGTAAACACGAACTATTCTCCGATATGTAACAGGTAATTAAGCCGTGGTGTAAGACAATGTCGATAAGCTGGGCTTACGTGGATTTCGTCGAATTGAGCAAGAGAGCGGGCGTCGTTTAATCGTTGTGAAAATAAGTATGCCAAGTACGGGTCTATTATCACCCAAATTTGGCGTAGCAAACAATAAATGCATGTCAAGTAACTTGAGCTCGGGTTACAGTTAAGATGCAAATATCTGACATGGCAAAATGCTATTGGCGAATGGTCGAACAGTCGACTCACAATCAGTTGAACATTGACACCACGTCTAAGACATTTAAGGCGAACGATATTTTTACCATATCTGAAAACTCATCACTTTTAGTCATTTATCGTGTGTACCACACTACATTGAATAATCGTTTAAAGTCTATCCGTAAACTGCCGTTTTGATTCTATTCCCTAACAAACGCAATCGTAAACCTATAATAATTGAATACCGACTCAACACTTTACTCACTTCAGTGATCAACAAATCGTATGGAGGATTCGTCGGTGGATTCTTGATAAGTTTTTGAAATTCTGGATGTTCCATTAATTTGCACAATTCAATCCCAAATACGGAAGCGAAGAAAACAGCTGCCGAAGGTAGTTTTTCGTCGCTTTTGCCGATTTGCACCTTCATATTGTTCACTAAATTGGGCTTTGTGCCCGCGAGGCTTACGACATCGGTGTAATTGGGAAAAGGTTTCTTGAGTGGAAAATGGCTCACTACATCCACTTGGTGGCCATGTTCAGCAAGCCCTTTCATAAGCCGTTCAAACATGACAAAGTGGCTCATTCCGTTGAATGGAAATATGCCCAAAATTCGATAGGCGTCGCCGAGCAATACGACGGACGATACCGCGAAAAAAAGGATACAACTCAGCGGTCTCATCTTGTCTACCTCGCGAAGTTTACTATTACGTAGGTAAACTGAACTTTCGCCAGTTCTTCAAGGTTCATTCGACCCACAACGGTTCTCTTTCACCACGAACTGGAATTATTCATAAACACTTGTACGGACGACAATTCACTCACGCAGACTCCGTATCAAGATGAAAGTTTAAATGGTCATGTCTTCACGGATGATTCCACTGGCTTCGGTGACATAAGAGTGCCCACTGAACTGAGGAATTGACAGTGTCTGGTAGCTGTGCAAAGGCCTTATCGTAAATACAGTCACTCTCGTCAGGTTGGAGGGGAGTATACAACGCACGATGTCTACCTGAAAACTGAACCCACACTTAGCCTACTTGTCATTGCAGACTTGCCTCGCAGGATATTTAAATTTGCACTGAAATGAAGAGGTACTATTTCACGTTGGATATGCATTTTCTTTCGTAATTACCGAAGTCATTGTATTCATTCATGAAATAATCTACGTATCGATTATCTGTGATATATTTGGTACGAATCCTAATCGTTTTACACGCGAGCGTAAATTTTATAACTAAACGCGGCCGGATGCTGGTACATTCCACTGCAACCGCGATCAAGAACCGTTTCAACATTGTGCACTTCTTCTCCATGGTACAATTCGTTTGTATTATTCTAGCAATACTGTAATACTGCTTTGAAAGCAGCATCCAGATTCTCCTCTGTCATTCGTTGATGATCTACAGATACTACCAAATTCAATTGCGTGTAACTTTTCGTATTTTGATACAGGTCAGTGAACAGAGGTACTCTAATAATCTGAACCCCGCAATAAATTGCTGCTTGAACTCCTAGTATGAGGCCGTATGTCATAAATGCTCTTGAGTTTCTATTCCCTATAAATAGATATTTAATGGATAAATAGGATTCAGATAGAGTTGTTATTTCTCGCAATACTTGCCGAGGCTAACCAACCCAGGAATCCATGGACGAGTTATAACGTTGCTTGGTAAAGAGCACAGTAATTCATCCAGATTTGCAACTTTCATGGATACACAAATCTGAGCGAATTTTTCCAGAGAAGCGCAGAAAGCAGCAAAACTTCTTTCAGAAAATGATTCTATTTTCAACACGAATCTGAAGGAGATTAAAACGAAACCATTTACACCATCATCCATCCATATGCGTAGATCATGCAACACAAGCGCAGCTTGTAAAAAGGACACTCAGGAACCATCTTGAAGTGGAAAACTTCATCAAACACCTAAGTTTCGTATTTTTGCTTTATTCTCGTCTATGTGAAGACGTTCGACTTCCGCAACTGGCACCGCTTAGACTGTAGTGTGAGTTAACTAGAATCAAGGAGACGTTATCCTTAGTCTCCCTAACCGTTGGTGCGTGAATTATTCAATCGGACTCGTACTGTGAAAACTGATTATGCAACCTAACCTTTACTCTTTGCCAAAAGTTCATCCCTGCACCGAAGTCCGACATCACATTGGGAATATAAGCTGTATTGTCAGGATTTGCGATAACGTCGTTCGCCCATGGATACATGACGGATGAAAGGATCCCGACGACCGGGACATTCATGTGTTGACCGAAAGCCAAGAAGTAATTAGCGCCGAATATCTACAAAAATTATTAAAAACGTATCATCGGGTGCCACCTGAATTAATCCCTAATGTTTCATTTAAATAAACAACATCATGCTAAGGCTATAGACTATTATACGAAATTGTAAATTCAGCTCATCCTCACAAGTGACCTATAAACTAATGTACTCACCATGAATTTATTGGCGGATATTGAACCGGGTCCCTCAAATTTGGATGATTCATCAACTCACACAATGGCGTCCCTTGCATTGTTACCGCATTGACAAAAATCAACTAAACGTTCCTTTCAGCCTCCCTGACACTTGGTGCTTGAGGACCCATGTATTTTCTTATGATGTCATTCTCTTCTTCGCTGACTCGATTGAATTCCCATTTTGCAAACAAACGACTCAGAGTATTCCTGGTCCTCTCCCAAAAATTCATTTTGCTGATCAGAGGTAGCAGTGAATTGAGTAGGTATGTGAGCTATAATTGTCAGAGTCTGTTACGACATCGTTTGCCCGTGGATACATGAGACTTGTGCCTAAACCTACCACGGGAACCATGTATCTGCAATAATCATTCATAACCAGTAACTCACGTTCAAATGATTAGTTCTTCTGTTAATAGGTGTCGACACACGCTCATGAAACCTCAGGCTGAGAACTACGTAAGCTCGATATTTTTTCACACTGATACGTTATTTCAAATTAAATGAGCAAAATAACTTTTCAGTGTCAAATTATTGGCTAGATTAGGAACAGTGCCAAACAAGTCATCGATGACGTTATGCTTGAAAAATGACCCAGCACATCCACTTTATGACCACGTTCTGTCATCTATCTTTCGAAAACGGCACGACGACTCTCAAAACTCCTCGGTAATATATCCAAAATTCTTTATGCTTCGCCAGAAGATGCAAGTGAAATAAGAACGAATAACGCTACAAATCTGAGCTTTTTCATATTGGGTTTTACTTCAGACTTTTCCATATGTGATTATAACAATTTTTCAAAATATCTTCAATAGTTGGTCAGCTCCTATCAGCGATGTGCCGATGCCCCTGTAAAATCGAATGCATAAACGATATAAACTTGAATGAAAATAAAAGCTAATAACTTTTTTAATCCTGGAAATTTCCAAGCGAAGGATTTTTTTATATTTCAATTCACCTTACACACCGCCACCATCTACGTGAGGACGAAGTTCATCAATATATGCCACTGCACTAACTTCTCTCCGTACGAGCGTTCGACTATGTTTCGACAGCTGCATCTTTCGTAATATTAGCTAAATGAGTTAAACTGTTTTGTTTTGTGCGGACCCAGAACATGAATTGCTATTTATAGACACGTCGAGTTCATATTTCTAATAGTAAAAATAATGTACCAATTCTGCTTTTTTAGTCCCAGGTGTAATTTATTGTTTTAAATGCCAACTGTGCTTCATGAACGTAGATTACCTGTTAGGGCTTTTTTTCTTAAAAATTGCAACTGACGTTATAATAATGCATATTTCCCATACGAAACTTGCCGTTCCAGTGACAAGTGCTCCGTTGATAAAAGTTTCAAACATAGTTATACAACACATGCCGGTAACTTCACAAAGTGGGGCTTTACTTGGTTGACGTCAAATATTCATTGTAAAGTAATTGTTAAGTCTAAGTTTACTTGCAAAACTTTATGTCTTCACAGTTTGAGTCGGAAATACTTCCAATTTCCATCCGCATTCAGTTACGTGACAAGGAAACTGGTTCAAAAAGTTTATACGAGGCGTACATTTGTGAGGTTCGTAAAAAACTCCTGCAAATGTCACGAAGTTGGTCAAAGTCACTGAATCTCTTTTCTCATCACAATATCCTCCATTAGGCTGATACTTCGTGTTCCATTCGACTTTGATTTCTTGTCAAAGTTAAGAGCACTTACTGAGGGCAGCTAATTGAAAAATCCACGTGCAAAAAAACATTCGCTTTTTAAGGATTTATTTTGGTTGCGCAGATCCGGCACACAATAAAAACAACTCAGACAAACCTTCGTGACAGTCCGTTCGTTATTGTTGTGCCCTGCGCTCACCTCTGTGATAACAAGGTCGTAGGATGGAATGTCTCGAAGATTATGAACCCTTCAACACCCTTTAAATATAATCACCCACCATGCGGTCATCGATTCAAACCTCCGTACTAACACTAAAATGTTCTACTGTCGAATGTATTATTGTCACCGTAAGGCAGCATCGTCAATTACCTTCATTATTAGAGAGAGAGAGAGAAAGAGATGTTGTGACTTTTGACTTTATGGCCCATAGACTAAATACAAGCCTTGTATGTTTTGACGAACATGTGCGGAATAGTTTTAACGCCGAGACTCGGTATTCCAAACCATCTTAACGCCGAAACATCGTTACTACAATTCCAGTTTTTGTGAATATGGTATGATGTGTATTTTACATATCATGGTAATGTTTCCCACAGTCACTAAAAAGTAACACACACATTCTGTGATACCAATGTTTCAAAAAAGTTCTTTGAATGTAATGAACATGATTCCATCAATTATATTCGATCAGAATACCGAATTAAGATATAAATTTTTGAACCTTAATACATTATATTCTTAAAGAATAAAGCCATTATCCCATAAATTCCGCTATATTCTTTGATTGGTAACAAAGCATGGTGAAGTGACATGGGTACGTATGTGTATCACCTCGAGTGAACCATTGTATAAGTACTCATGCATACATAAATATGCTCGTTCAATATTTTCAGCTGTTTCTAAATTTGTATTCAGAGAGCATTCTTTAGATGAGGTAGACGAAGTGTATTATTCATAAACACTGTTCACGATCATAACGTCTATACATTTCGAGTTGAGGTATGCCACGTTGAATCATGAATACAAGTGAAATTTTTTGTCTACTAAACAAAATGTAAGAGCAAAAACTCGTATCGTCTGTGATTGCACGATAGTCATTGTATAAACAGAAGCTGAACCTCCTCACAAATGTAAGAATGTAAATGTTCGTTGCCACGTAAGACTTTCGACAAGATAAAAAAAATAACATACACATCTTAACGAGACATAAGAAAAAAAGAAGTATTTTTCGGTCATTTTGAACAGTTACATCATTTTCTTATGTTAGAAAAAAGATGCGCCTTATAGATCGGATTGTCATGCAGCCGATGAGACTTTAAGATTGACGTCTTATACGACCGGCATGAATACGAGCCAAAGAAAAAATGAGATAAAAACCAAACCCCGATAAAAAATGTGTCGAGGACCGCCTTCGGTGCTGGAGCTAAAATCGTCTGAAAGCCGGGGATTACGTGACCGGAGAAAAAAGTTCAAATTAAGGTTGAGGATGGAAGTGGCACGTCTCAGGCCTAATCGTCTCAGTTCGCGGATACTCGATAGACGTACACCTGATGTGTGTGCATTGATATCAATTTTTTTTTATCTACGTCAAAACGCGCCTGATTACAAGAACCAATTTTATCAACACGCGTTACGCGCTTAACGCTCTAATTAATACTATATACCTGTGACTAGTTTGGAGGTTGAAAATTTACTAGCAATATTCTTCTGTGCCTGATACACTCACGGGGGAAAGATTTCACAACGTTTATATTTACGAATAATGAAATTCAGTTTGTGGTAAAAAAAAATTCCCACGAAGCTTACGAGCGTAGATAACACGCTTATCGCGGGATAATAAGTACAATTTATTTTACTTATTTAGCAGACCGATTAGCTACTAACAATCTGTCATTTATTATGCAGACAAAAAAATGGATGAGAAATCATATCAGGGTTAATAAATTTATCATTCGATCGTGTGATTTGGTTTAATAATTTATAATCGTTTGATAAATGTTTTCTGTAGTCGTGCGTAATATTTCTCTTGTTCCGAATAAATCAAATTAACAACGTAATAATCACTATTTATGTCTTTACTCGTGTTGCTATTTGGAATCAGTTGGAATTATCGACATCCAAATGAATCCCGAAAGCGAATATGATTCCGATATTTTTCATACGCTATTTGTAAAACCTCGTCGAACGTGGAATCAGAAAGGGTAATCGCAAACCACGGAGCGATATCATCGACATTGGCCTGGTGTGCTATCAAGACGAATTCAAAGGGTTACAAAAGAGGAACGAGGCCATACACGAGATATGCGGTACTATTTTCAAACGCGTGATACATCTAAACTTTTAAACAATCTTTTGCAAAGTTATTTTTATTCGCCCATCAAACTATTTACACAACGAACATTGTACACCAGCTTGATTTCCTCGCGATAAAGGAATTCGGAAAAAACATTATTCGCAATCGAATACGAGACGAAATTCGAATAAGTAAAGCCATAAATAACACTTCGAAATAATATCTCACCGGCAAACAAGTTCTTGCCGCTATATTGGAATTATCTTCTTGCCCCGAATCATTGACTGCAAGATTTTATCAACTATAAATACGTGTCTGCGGTGTCACATTCCACTTGAGTTGTGAAACACGATTGTGCGGTCCGAAATGATTGTGTAATTTCCCCCCTCGGTACATTGTTACTCTCAGGAAATATCACACGCAGTACAACATTACGAGTGTTTCATGCAACCACGTTTTCTAAATTTTTCACTCTGCTTAACTCTTCTCGCACGATTAATTTCACCAAGCTATGACTGATGCTTTCCTCCCCCTCTCTCTTTCTACCTCACTCTTTCGATAAAAACTAAATGCAAAGAATGAGTGAGTAATTTATTAAAAAAATACGAGAGTCGTAGGCATCGCAATAAATTTATAAGGATTTTAAAATTATTAAACTTGGAAATTAGTTCTCTGAAATGACTGACGGTGTTCGTTCTCATTCGAAAAATACAAAACTCCTCCCTCGGCTTAGGATCTTTACTTTACTTTACGAGTACCTTGTAGAATTAAATTTTTGTTTTTAATGACAATTATTTCCTAAAGGAAAGAAGAGAATTAAACTATGTATACGGCATCACCAAACTCTTCGTGTACAAAACAGTAATAAACCGTTGCAGGAATCGTAAATGGGAAGCATTGCGTTTCTTCCTCGCAAGAATGCGTAGGAATAAACCGCGTTGCCTGTCCTATGAACCATGAACCTTAGTTTAAAGTGGTTCTACCACTGAATGAGTACCCTACATTGCACACGCATACCTTTATATAATCCTCTATCAGGATAAATGGGCTGAAGGCTTTTCACTATCTGTAGGGATTTACAGTTTCTTTTAACGTTCACTTATATGGGATGTGTTCCATCGATCGAGAGGCGTAAAGCCTCCAATCAGCCGTCAATGCCTATCGCACGAAGACCTATGAAAAGGACCTTAATTTTATCGAGCATGAAAATCGGTGCAAAAAGTAGGCCGTATCACAGCCTGTTATGCGGGATGACGTAAAAAACATTTGATATGTTATGTTCAATAGCCAGGGAATCTTTCTTCTCCGCTAAAAAAGAAAAATAGCTACTTTCTCGTAACAGCTTTGCGACCTGTAAGGGTTCAAAGGGGTGGTTCCAGGCTGTGAGCTCATTCGCGCTTCGTGGATCGAAGATTGAAAAGTTAATGAAGCCAATTAAGATTCGACACCGATAGCAAATCAAATTACTAAATGCACCGACCCAGTGCAGTTTACATCAACGTTCGCCTTGTTTTTCAATTGCGGTACAGAGCCATTAAAAATCACACGAAAGGAGAAGCAAACGGAAAAGAATAAAATTCTGATGGTAATATTTCTTGTCGATCGAGCCTCGTCGTCGTTAAGACTCGTTAATACCTATTTAATGAAGTCTGAATCCCTTTCTTTCTTGACTGTCTTTGTTTTTTTTTTTTTCCTTCTCTTTTCTAGTTCATCATTCAAATATCCATTTATCGTTATTAATTTGCCACGCTACGTTTTAACTTCGTGCAATAACAGGAGACGTTAATAATTTTTATCCTTATTCTACCAGAGAACGACTTTTGAAAATAAAATATTGTCCTAAGAACAAGTGAAAAGTTCCTCGACGGAAATATTTCTACGTGATATTTTGCTTCAAAGATGAGTTCTAAAAATTAAAAAAAAATCTAGGTATTGTTTGAGAATCGCAGAAAAAGCTCTCTCAGTTTTTCTAGCCAAAATTGATTGTTTAACTATTGTAAAATATCGTCAAAGTTAAAGAAAGTGCTAAAAATGTCGCAAAAAAAGTCTTTACATCGCATGAAGAATGGCACCACGAGGCCCATTTCGACGACTAAGGAATTTTACGAAGAGTTTGAAAAATGTTTGGGGTAAAATTTGCCCCGAGTGACCTATTACAGTTAACATTTACATCGAACGCACGAAAACGACTAGCTGTCTAAAATTTGCAAATACTTGACTCGCATACATGTGATGCGTGTTTGCATAAACTAACGTATTGATTGATGCGTCGGTACATATTTTCCATCACCAACGTTCTTTATTTACCGTGTACTGTACAAACTGTTGTATGCTAACAACGATAATTATTCAACAGCGTTATAGGCATGAGACGGGTTGAAATTAGTTTCAGAACTCAAAGGGATGTTTATTCGATACTGAGCTAATGGCAAAAAAACAAAACGAAGAACATTTAAACAAAGCCATTAATTCAAATTTCGTCGTTTCAATGATAACGAATTCGAGAAACGGGCAACCTGATTACTTTCTATGAAATAGTAATTTAGCATTTGCAAAAGCAATGGAAACGGTTCAACAATCCACCGATTGCAATTTGACAGTGATAATTTCAATGGCTGCCTTGCGTAGTCGTGGCAATATTTTGTCAAACGATCTGCCGAATAACGTGACATATTTCCGTAACAATTTCGAGCCGGCGTATAATTTCGCAAATTTTGTTAGTAGTCCTGCAGATATGGAAGCAATCCGGAATACTTGTCAAACTAATATCAATTAGTTGCCATGCATAAACTTCGCTTGGCAGTAGAGCAAGCTAGCTAGCTAAAAGTTAGTCACCAGATATATACACGCGTGCGATACGCGCTCTACACCGGCCGTTCGGGTATTTATTCTCTAATAATTCAACTAGGCATGTAACATAATAGTTTACAAAGTGCCGTCGTGTTCCGATAAAAGTATAATTCCAGCTCCCCTGCCCTTGTTCCCCATTAGGTAAAGAGTTTCAACCACCTGAGGACACCGTGTTTAAGAATGTTTTTTCGAACCTGTATACATGTACAGTCAGGAAAAGATACCGTGGAAAATATTTGCAAATCGCCTGAAACAAATTTTCATGGCTGCAGGTCGCAATTTCTCTTTCAGGTTTCAGAGATACTAAGTAACGAATATATTACCGTTTAAATGTATGAATAAAGGCAAATAACAATATTGCTCGAGTGTCACGAAAAAAGTTACGCGCGTGGCGATAAAGAATAAAGTACGATAACATTTCGAAATGGTTATACGTATTATATCGTACCGTGATACGTTTCAAAATGAGGGACGAATATTACCACATATTTAAAGTGGTATTTAATTTATGTTCAAAAAAAGTTACACCGATAGAATGATTTATCAGAAGCGACTTTAATTCTTAATGATAATAAATATACGGATAACGTAAATCAGTTTACAACGAAAAAAAGGAACAAAATAAAAATGTAAAGAAACTCAACAGTGGGCATGATTCCTTTATTTTCCCCAATTTAATAACGCACCGGCATGCGATAATTGTTGGCGATAACATCAGGAGCTCGTAAATTTCACGACACGCCGCCTCAAGTCGGAAATGAAGTAAACTAAAAATATTTAATACCACTATTAGGTCGAGAAGATACGCGGGAAATGAGAAAAGTTTCCGTATACTTTGGTTTTTATGAAGAGAAAAATAGAGTAAAAGGCGTACGCCGAAATGTAAAACCCAGAGATGAAAAATTGTGGGGTAAACGTTCTTCTCGAATTACTGAGTAATGACGATTATATGACAGAATATCACTCTCGTGAAAATATTTAAAAAAAACAATGATTATTCGCCTGAACGTAATTCCACGTGTTTGAACCAAACGAGCGAATCGCTTTCCTTGTAATTTCTCCGCTGCAATTTCATCGTATCAGAGAAATTCAAATAACGTCGCTCCTCAGTTTAATGGACAAAAGTTTCCGTCGGTCTTTGCCGGACATTGATTATATCGCTGCATCAGGTTTGTAGCCTAGGAAATTGGAACGAACACAAGACTAGTCGAGTAGCAGACATACACGTTCGTGCAAAATACAATGCGAACTTGGAACTTGACAGTCTATCGCATCCTCTTCCTCGCCTCCGATGCAATGAGCGCAACAAATTCGTTTCAATTAACGTGACTGGTACAAAGTTTCTCTCCGCGATTCCCGGCGGCTGTTTCAGCCTGCAGTAAAGCGAAATTTTTCTCTCACATTCCTTGATCACGATCAAAAATTCAATTCTCTATCTATCGATCTTCCGTTGCAATACTTTTTCTTGTTTGGATCACGGCTAGAAATATTCAACTACGATGACGGGAATCTTAATAGAAGGATGATGGGTGATGATTGTGTTCACCGATCGAAAAAAAGTATAATCGTTGACTGAAGAGCCTGCGAGTTTTATATCTTCACTCGCGAATACCAACATCACGCCGAGATAGATTTCCGAGCATAGACCAATATTTGAATGCCTTCCAAGCATAAGGGAGGCACTCAACGCACAAAAGGGAAGCGCTCGAAGCTTCGTAGTGAGGGTGGAATCGTTTTCCGAACGGCATGAATAGGTCCCTATACGATATTATGAGCCAGACTGCCAGCTCGGTCGTTCGGTATTTTTATATTTAAATAAAAAGTGAACGGTGCATTTTTTACACGGATATACGAACCACGGTGTACCGACACCCCTGATGGAATCAATCCGTAAGACTTATTATTATTTGACTGGAAAATACAAAGAAAAACTCTCTTAGACTCACTCAAAGCTCGGTATAAGTACTCGTCTGACTAATGTTGTGCCTCGGAGCAGACACCGTTTCATCTTCTTCTCGGTATCGTTGTAACTGAATATAGTTACTTACATCGATCTTTCAAACTCTCAAAATAGTTCGCTGAACTTCCATTTCCGACGAAAAAGTTCTCCGTCACCCTTCGGTGAATTAATTTTCCGGTACGGAGTTCGAAAGTTACTCCGTATCTGTCGCTCACCCTATCTTTCGGTAAATGAAAAAAAGGAACGATGAAAAAAAAATCAAGGAAAAATTGAACAGCTCCCGATATTTAATAAAAATCAAGATTCCGTTTGGCGGCAGTTTGTATGAAATTTTACTCACTTTTATTCCGATCACGAGCTTGCGATTAAATTTCATTATCGGACATTAAACTCGTACCGACACACGCGAACTTTTGACGACCTTTACGCCTGACGGCCTATCGCATCTCTGACGTTATGTATCGCAGGCTGCCGATCTTCAGGCGTTTTACGACCTTTACGCCTGACGGCCTATCGCATCTCTGACGTTATGTATCGCAGGCTGCCGATCTTCAGGCGTTTTACGATCTTTACTCAATTACATCTAACAATTCTATAGTTTGGCAGTCGGTTCGGCCCACCGCAGTGAGTCAATGACTGTATTGAAATTCAATTCAATCTGATTTACAGTTAGATTGAAAATTCAACTCACAATTAAATTAATACCTATCTTCACGCGCACCTGCGTACGGCTACAATTAACTGCAAACTCCAGGTGAATACATATTTTCTTCGTTGAGTCATCTTCGTTCTGATCCACTTTTTCTCGATATATATATACGAGTATATACATATTCGTTACGCGAGAAAAAATTTTCAATCAGATTAATTATTTCGTTCGAAAAAAACGTGGCTTTTCCAACTCCCTAATTCATTACTCTCTGTAATAATCGAAACACCTTTGCACGCACCTTTTTTTTTACCATTTTCACGATGGAAAAGAAAATTACCCTCGGTTTTTCGCAACGATTATTATACGGGCAATAATTCCGTACGTTCTGCCTCGCCGTTAGTCACTGATGACAGAAACAAGATAAAATTATAGCGATTCGTTCGTATAAGAAAGAAAAATAAATAGCCGGATAACGAAATTTTAGGAGGATCAAGCGATATCCTTGAACGAATTATTACCTCAGCTGTCATTGTGGTTTATTCATTGCCTGTGGGAAGAATTTTTCGAGTTTAAGCATAATGCAAACATTCCGAAGATGATGAGAAACATAAGGCATTTATTTAGCCGAGTAATTTAACTTTCGGTGGTATATAGACGTAAATAACTTTTTAAGAACGTTACGGGGTCAGAGAATCGAGTTTCTGTAAGTAAACCGTTTGGCCAAGTTGTAAAGTTGAAACTTTTCACACGCGAACTTCGTAATTCCGAGTCCTACTACCAGGTAGTATTACTTTGATTGTTTCCCACACATTCGATAAAAAAAAACAAAATACTCAAGATTCAGCAAGCTTTTAGTTCTTAATCCTTGCAGTAACGAGGAGGATCGTTTATACCGTTGATTAATTATTTAAAAGAATACCTGCGTAAAAAAAATAGGAAAAGAAAATGAATGAAGAAAAAAGTACGGCAAAAATTGTGAGGGATGATGATTATTAGCCTCAAGAAAAATGCGTGTAGTCCTAACTACTGTTCAAACATTTTGTCATGCTACCCCCGAACGCATTGTCTCACTTTTTAATCTTCGCTCGCTGACTCGTTAAATCCGTAAGGCGGGATTTAACCCCGCTATTCAATTACAACGAGACAGTTTTTATCTGGTTTTGGAAAAGTGGACGTGAGAAATGGGATCAGCTTTTACTTACGTGGAAGAATTCCTCGTAGTCTATTCGCTGTCTTTAAAAACGTTTAAAATAAAGTCTGAAAAACTCAAATTTCGGAAGTCCTTCCTTCACTTGTAACATACCCTAATCAAATTTTTTTCCTCCCCTTTTCAAACGAGAATCTGAATTATTGAGAGCGTAACTTAGGGTAGGAAATGTAAGGGATGACCCGCTTGAAGGGAAGCGTGTTTAAGACTATAAAATACCCATAAAACAAATATTTTAATACAATTGTATTTTTTAATGTGCTAAAACGTATAGCAGAATGAAGAAGACTCCAGCACTGTTCTCGTATGTAAATTTAATATAAGATAACAGAGAGAAGAGAAAAAGAGAGAAGTAAAAGGAGCGTGTAAGTTTACTGAAATTGGATACTACCCTCAAAAGGAAGGTTATTTTTGACAAAACTTTTTCAACTCAACACTCGACACCGCTTTTATTATTAAGTGGGGGCCCCGAGGGTGCGAGGCATCGAAGAACAGACAGGTGTCCAGTTTCTAAAGTACCCTGTGACTAGGGGTAAGATTTAGGCAGCGCGTTAACAGCGAAGTTACGGATCTTACGCCTCCCGGAGTTTATGTATATCCCTAAGCCCCGCAGCTCGAATATACCAATTCGGGATTTAAGCTGTTACCACGTTGGAAGTTTCAGATTTCAAAGGATCGTATTTTCTCTCGAAATATATAACATGTATATACGTGAGGAACAAAATCATCAAATTAGGCAGCTGCTTGAACAACTTTTCTCTGGGTTATACCAATTTGCCTCAAAATCTTCCGACACTTTTGTTCTGAAAAAACAGGTCTTGTTCAGAAGCTGTAGTGAAATTAATTGAAGGAAAAACGTGAAATTTACCTAAATCGCACAGTTTTTTTTTACGGAACACGGCACAATCTCTGTTCAACCTTTGATATTCGGTCTAATAAACCAAGAATAAAATTATCCTTCACGTTTGAATTTCAACGGAAGATAATTTAACGGCCCTTGTGCAGAAATTCTTAATTGTTCTTTTCCGAGCTTTAGTTTGAATCCAGTTTAAAAATCGAGAGTGAAATTAAAAACGAAGCCTGCTAAAGCTGTTTATGTACCGAGTTTCATGAGGAACGTTCAAATTCATCACGTCAATCAATTTGCGTTTGTAGATTGTGCTTACCTGGATATTATTTTCCTCCGGCTTGTTTTACAAAAAGCTTTTACAGCCGTAAAATTGGTGCGTTCCGAACGGTTAATTATATTCTAATTGCCATTATAATTGGAGCTCAGTTGTAGCTAATGAGAACCGCTAACTGGCAATTTTGTTCTGCTCACTTTCAAGTTCCACGACATCGAATTGAACCGTTGAAATTTTCTCAAATCTCGCGGCAGGTTGCGAGTGCGAGCGACAAGTTACTGACTGAAAGAGAAACGTCCAAAGTAAGAAATTAAGCATACGAATTTCTGCAAAATATTGTATCGAGGTGAATTTTCAAGCTTTATTATAACAGGGTTCGTGAAAAAACAATTTCACCCGCAATAACGGAAACGGCACGGCATCTGCAACGAATGAATATTCATTTGTACGAGAGGAACGAGGCGAGTGTCAACTGAAATTGTAACCGCAGAGCAGAGAGAACTGCATGAGAAAAATGAGGACGACATACCGAAACGTGGAGATGAGAGGATGTATGAAAAAACTGATATGAAATGTTGCAAGAAATACTTCAATGTTTCGAGATATAGCGCAAAGAGAGAATATTTACGATCTAGCTCGTAGGTTTAAAAAAAAGTTCACGAAAATTCGTGATTCACAGCCGTCTGTCTCCCAACTCATTTCTCCGGATAAAAGCCAGTGAGTTTCGATTGCTTGGAGGCAAACTGGGGCGAGAATAATTTCCTAAACGACGGGGAGAAACAGCGCGGCGTTATAAAGGACACTCGGTTATTGGACAACTTGTTGATATAGGTTGGCGAAATAACAGCTCCTCTTTCTTCGAGTGTCCGTACTTCAACAAGTTTGCCCCATTTATTCTCATATATACATATACAGGTATAGCGTTCACCCCTCGTATGTACGACTCGTGTTGACTCGAATTTCATCACAACTATTCTTCTTCGCCGGTAATTGGTTGTTAAGTTACAAAAATTGCTAAAACTGTGCGTGATCATTGACCGGAAAATTTGGAGCTTGCCAAAAAAAGATGAACCCTAAAATAGGACGATAAATGCCCAAGTTACAATACCGAATTTTATAATTACATTGAAGCCTCGACCACGTTTCACTCATTTTTCCCCTATTTTTCATCGCTCAATTTCTTCTGTTGCCCGGAGGGACTTTGATATTAACATAACAACCCTTTAAAGACGGGAAATTTCCGATGAAGCAATTTTAACAAGACCCTCTCGTCAAAGAGATTTTTCAGTGGCTGAATTTGGTTCTGACGTGGGGATTTTTAAGTTTAAAATGATCCGACCAACTTCACCGCGTAGTCAAACTTAAACCGCCACTTTGAACCTTCAAATTCCAAAGTTGTAATCGAATTTTGTAACCGCCGAAAAAATTTGGAAAAGTTACTTCGTCAGACATTCTTCGTTTCACGTCGGGTTAATACAGTAATTGTATCAAGCCTCTCAGTCCCTGGAGGGCAGAAAATATATAACTAGTTTATAAAATTCTTCAAAATATGGTGGATATTTAAATCACGCAATGCTTAGCACACTTCGGTGTATTATCATATTTTTTTATTCAAATATACTAGAATTAGTCTCAATCGATTCTCATGCAACTGAACCATTTTATTTTCCAGAGCCTTATTGCCCGGGGGTTTTCGACGGCTGGTCTTGTTGGCCAAATACACCGGCTGGTACGATAGCGTTTCAGCCATGTCCTGATTTCGTCACAGGATTCGATGCGGGACGTAAGTAAAATTTCAGATTCACGATACACGGAGTTGAACGCGTGAGGAGATTTCTCTGAAGCCCCGATTTCACGCTAAAAATTCTTACGTCGAGTCAAGTGAAAAGACTTGATAAAACATTTCTGAACTCTCTCTTTCTCTCTCTCTCTCTCCAAAATTGAACCTCGCAAAATTTTTTTGTCCTTATTTTCCGAGGTGAAAGAAAAAATTTCTTTTCATTGTTCGTCTGTCACGTTTTGGAATAGTATCAACGAAACGAAAAAAACAGTTTATCAAACCCTCGTTAAAATCCAACCGTTACTCTAGGGTTGCTCTTTTTACGTATTCCGGTATAACACAATTATTTTCATTCTCATCGCATCATTTTTCGATGGCAATTCGTTTCTCTATTCTAGCTGCTTCCATTTATTTTAATGAGCAACTCGACTCAGGACGATCTTTCTTCTCCTGCGGCTCGCTTTCTATTCAGAACAATCCACGACGCCTCGTTAAACCGGAATGAAACAACCCTGTCAGAAAAAACGGATTCCTCATTTCATTATCTTCGAAGGCAAAACACGGATTCAAAATCGAATATAGAAAGTCTACACGAATCCTTCGTCGAGCTCCAAATACCCATTGCCAAGTAACTTATGCCCAACTCTATTGACCCCTACAAATATCGTTCAATAATAATTGACCGTGTTTTTGCAAAAATAATTCAAATTGCTCACTTCCATACGTATACTTATCGTGGATATTATTTTACTGTAACACAATTATTATAATTAATATTATTTTACTGTAACACAATTATTATAATTAATATTATTTTACTATAACACAATTATAGAAATCGGTAGCAGACTAAAACCACACAAGCTAAAGATAAGATCCACGTATACGAACTTGATTAACAACTAAACTTTATCAAAGTGTACAATGATTAGGAGAAAACGTGATTCTCACTTTCGGCATATTCCATCTATATTCCACGTACACGGGCTGCTTCGTTGGCTGGATGATCCGAGGGGGTTGGAACTTCGTCCCTTAAATAATCCGCATTATACCTACCCACGGATGAGACTCGGTGAGCTACAGATGCCATAATATTGTTTCACCAGCTCGTCGACTCACGATGTGACTACTCGCTTACACGCGTTACGTTGTACGGATACGCTTTCCAGGGTAGAGCTTGCAGGTGATAAAGCGGCTCGAAATTTCGGTGCCAATGTACACTCTTGAAGCACGGGGCTTTACTTACCGGCCTCGGTTACCCGAAGGAAGTTACGCCGAGCTCAGAGCTGACAATAAGACGGGATGTCGGCTGTGTAACGAGTAGTTGCTCCAGCTCGCTCTGAGTCGAATTGATAACTAAATGAGAGAATTATATAAGAGACGTGTGGGAGAGGCACAGAGCTGGCAGACAGAATCGATTCTCGAATCTTGAATTGCGAGAGTCTAAGAATTCGGTACCTTCTCCTTTCAATTATTACAGTCGTATATTGGATTTTATTCGGCCGGGTCACGTCTTCTTAAATTTCCCGACATGACACGAATCATAACCAACCGATATTGCCTGTATTCACCGACATTGTGATATTTGAAATTCTTCAAATTTTTCCTCCGCGTGAAAAAAAAATGAAAAACTATACAACATAACTATTAGTATAGTACCGTTTACGTGAGACGAGTAGTGTGTTGCAAAACTAATGATTTAAATATGAATTTAAAAAAACACACAAAAGCAATAAAATTTTGCTAATAGCTTAAGTAGACCTTTTTAATAAACATCTCGCGAATCGTCAAAGTCAGGCGCAGTTCACTCTCTGCTAGTGGATTTTTTTTAATTTAGCACCAGCCACTTTATGACTACTTGCACCTGCACTGCTACAAACTTCAAAGTTTAGACGCAACCTTGTCTGCAAATATTCTGAAAATGTACGTCGCATCAATCATCTAGTTAACAACATTATCATGTAAATGTCTTAATTATGTCAAAACCGAGGTAAGCCTGGCTTCCTCGGTCTGGCGGGTCTATAATTTCTGACAAAGTTTGAGCTCAATTTGGGATCCATCGTATAAGAGGGGCCTAGAATTCGAAGCTCAGTCTCTTTCCTTCAGTGGAAAGGTTTGACACTGTTTAATATTCCAAACTTGCCGTATCCAACCCTGTTCGAATCGAACGTTTCAACGGAACCCGTAATTTGCGAAGTACTAGCTGCACTTACCATGGAACAAGTTTTACTAATGAAACAAGTGACGGAATATTTCGAAAAAATTAACTTAACGCTTCGCGAAAGCACCTTAAATTCAGTTGGGCCTGACGTAAGTCTTAAAAGGATGCACAAGACTTTGGTTCAGGTTTAAGAATACCTGCGTACAAAATTTCGAAGAAATATAAACTAGTCCAACCCACGGTGAACGAATGTTTGGTCGTGAACATAAAACCGTTTGGTTTTTCAATACGCAAAAGCAGTTTTTTCAATGGCACTCGTAAGAAAAGTTACCTGACAACTTCATAATCTGATGCTGATAAATGAATGATCGAATAAATCGATCTTCGACTTGAATAACTGACAATATACTTATCGAAGGATGAGACTGCGTATAACAAAAAATGCCATGCCGTTGCTATAAAATGAATAAATAAATAAACGAATACGTATGAATACTGCAGGACAAAAATAATGATCGTCAAAGAGTATCAAGGGCAAAATTCAAATGGATATTATGCAAATAATAGAGAATAACCGAACAGTACGTATACATTTGAATACATAAACGCTAGAACATAACAGAATAGAGATGAAGGAGAATGCAGAAAAAAAGGGATGTGTCGCTTCACAATTCATTGTAATATTTGACAGTATATTTAGCGTATTGTATACATTAGAAAAGTTTAATAGCATATGCAAAAAATAGGCATACCATTTAATCGCTTGCACCATATCGGAAATAGTTTGCTGGGTATCGAAATAATTATCGCAAAATTACTTATGCGGGGAGGCAAATTTATTAAAAAAAAATCGAAAGGTAAAAAATTGAAACTGAGTTGAGGTTTAGTTCAGCGAGGCGAAGAAGTAAATACGTAACTCTAATCGTCACATGCGACGTGAATATAATATCTGCCGTGTAATCCACTGCGTATACATATATTAATTGTATAATGTTAGTAAAACAATGGATCCAGTAAATTGATGCAACTAGCAGACGACCTAAGACCTTTTTGAATTTATTCTGTACAATTATTCTTAGAGTAATCGGTAAAGCTTACAAAAATAATGTCACATTTTCCAAAGCACGATAGCAAATTGCTGGGTGGGGGTGAAAAAGTCGAAACTTGAAAAAATCGACGGGTCGAAAACCCGAAATTTAATAGGTCCGAATTTTAAAACAACGAATGATCAGCGTACCGAAGTTGGGATTTTCGATAAATCACTCGGTAAAATAACTGTTTCCCCCGAAAGTTCATTTAACCGAACGCTCTCTTATCCGAAAAAGTATTTTCAGAACGGTTGGAATTACGAATGACAAAAGCACAAAATGTGGAGATACAGAAAAAGGAAAGTTCCGGAAGTAAAACTTGAGAGCGGCTAATACTTCGAATAGCCGCAAAACCGTAAAAATTAATTGTCGATAATCAAAGTTCAGAAGGAGCAAAATTACAATCCGCAAAATGCAAAAGGACCAGAAACCCGAAAGGCCGCAATACGGTTTTCATAGTCACGTAGACTTATGCTAGATGGCACCAGACACTGGGTATCGGATACGGGTAACGTTGCAGAGAATATATGAGTTTCTGACGTCGTCCAACCTTTCGGTATTTTGGCCATTCCGTCTTTGACGGGTTTCGGGATTTCGACCTTTCGAGTCTTCGGTCAGTCGTTATTGATAAGATCGGATTCGTAGATTTTCGACAAAGGCACGAGTCTGACATTTGAAAAGTAGACTTTTCGACTGTTCGGTATTTTCGCAATTTAATATTTTACTTCTTATGATCATGGCCATCTTCAAGGGAAAAAATGTCGATATTTTTGCGCTCTCAATTGTTATTTTTCTACAAGTCGTGTTTTCCTATTTATGGTCTTTCTACGTTTTCAACTGTCGGTAGTTTGACTTTCGTGAATTTGTCTCGACGACTTTTTGGTCTTTCGCATTATCGCAACCCACGCAAAGTGCTTGGCGCTACGATCACGATTTTCCTATAGTGACTTGGAGTCACAGTTGCTAATTGTCACATGTTTTACCATCGTCTTTAGAAAATAGTGAAAATTATCGAGAACAGATTTCTATGACAATTGGCAACTTTGCGAAATACTACGCAGCATAGGAATTTCTGATAAAATGCGGACCGATCCCTAGACTGTGAGAAAAAATATTGAAATCTAGTCGTCATTTTAATAAATCTTCCAATAAAATGTCTCTCCGTGTATAAACTTACAATCTTCCATTTCTTCTGGGATACCGAATCCTGCGGACCATCCGGGGTACAACTCTCATTGTCAGCCATCCAACCGTTACTATTTATTGATTTTAAGGTAATATCTGCACAACTTCATGCAACAATCCGAAGTGAGGATGGTCGATCAATACGAATTGGCTTAAATGGCATTAACTAATAACAAGCAATCGGCGAAAAATTTCAAATTGTATCCACCTATAACCACGATGTCGTATTTTCTAAGAAGATAATCCAGTTCCTAAACTAGGAGATTGCAGTTCAATACGAAATAGTCTACCAATACCATCCATTACTGTGCATAATTTGAAGACTTTGTAAAATTCTTAGAGACATGCTACTTTCCTACCACGTACATCTTCCATGGCTCATATCGGTCGTCCGATACTTCCGAGGTTTGAAGTTTTATTCTTAGGTAATCCATATTCCATTTGCGCCTGCATAAATAAAACTTCACGACCTGCGGCTATTATTATAACGTGATTAATTAGGCGTGAGGAGTCCAAATCGCGTAACTGAGTAACGATAAGAATTCTAAAAAAAAACATTGGCCAAACCTCAAGTGTAACGAAATAAAGGAAAAATTGTAAAAGATTCAGACCATCGGTACGCAACATTTTATACCGCAAAATACACATAGACTGCGGCTTGCCCTAAATTTCTGTATCAATTTATTAAATTTCGTTTTGGAAATTGGAAAAGAAACCAAAGCAACGTATAATTACACTAACAATACTAGTTCATGACAATTAGTGAATGAGGATACAGGTTCTAAATAGTGAGAATTGTTTCGTTCAAAAATCGTTTCATTTTGCAAAATATTGAGTGTAATACAGTAGAAACATGAATAACATACGTGAGTAAAAATTAACATATTGGTCCTTGTATACCGTGCAGTATTCAAGTGAAGAAAGGTTTATCACACAAAACAAATGCGTGTATTAAAAACTGTAAAAAAAAAAAAAAAAAAATATAAATATATTTTAAATTAGGATATATTTTCTTGACCGAATTGTAGAAAGTCAATCGCAGTGGAAAAAAATGCAGAATAAGTTTTCGAGTTTTATAAACTCAAACAATTCTTGTAAAACATAAACCAATGTATAATACTACTATGATCATCTATTGTATAGATTGTTAAGTGCACAAATCAAGTAAGAACCAAAAAAAAATACTGAAATTCCAAATATCCATTTGCTTCTGAGAGAAAAATTTCAAAAGCTACAAGGTTTAAAAAAAAAATGTTCCAGCAGGTCCACTAAAATTTTTGAGTTGATTTAAACATTTTTTAATGTATTACTAAGTGGAAAAAAAAACTTTAAAATTACAAATTAAATGTTGATATGAAATTTCACATGTTAAAATTACAAAAATGTGTGTCATATTCATCTAAAGAAATGTAAAAAATAACACAAATATAAAGTGGACCTGCTGGAACGTTACGTTTGGTTAAATTTTTCCAACAGTGATATAGTTGCTCGCATAACAATTCAGTTTGATCGTTCACTCGATATCACAAGTTTTGGAATTATTCGCAGGTCAGATTGATCAGTGCTCAAGGCAGTCGGAATAATCGAATTTGACCAAAGATTCGTGTAGGATTACCAAGATACCGGGGTGATTGGATTTTTGTAAGTCATGTATAACGGCCTGGAGACGGTCACTGTGCTTTTTCCATTTATTGTCGGATAACAAATGTGTAGCAATAAGAGTACAGTGAATCTGCCCTCTCTGGACAAGCACTTCGATGATATTCAGTATGATTTCTTCGCTGCTCTCATTTTTGTTGAATTTGCGTGACGATAAAAAAAATGACAATTGTTTCGATAAAGGAACAATGTATTCAGGAGTAAAAATCTCGACAAGTGTTGAAATCTTCTCCGCTATCCTAGTACCAAAATCTACCGAGGTCGTTGAACTCCTGAACTCGATCGAAAAAACAAGATTCAAGTAAGTAGTAGCATCCTGATACGGTTTCAGAGCAGAGTTAAAAATTTGCAACATGCTCTCAAAGATTCTTACATCATATTCATCGATTGGTTTATTAATAAAATCGCTGAAAAATCTGGAAACCATAAAGTTCATTGGGTAGAATTTGAAACATTTAGGATGTGATTTGTCCCAATGCTCTTTTACGATTTCCCGAAAGAAATTTCCAAAGAATTTAAACCTCGCCTCATTATAGCTATTCGTCGCAAGAAGATAACTGTCTATAGCAAATCTTTGACCGACATCAAAAATAACTGAATTATAATCAAAAACAAACAAATGTTTTACTATCAAAGTCTGGGAATAGTCCTCAGAAAGAATATTAGTAGCGGCAGAATCTATATTATCAATCAAATCGCACGCTAGATTTACGTATACCATCGGAATCTTGCCCTTCTCTTCCATCGATTCCATTGTTTTGAGAACCGTAGTAATGTATTCGTTAATATACTGATTAGGCACTTGAGACAATTTTGTAAGCCTTTTGAAAACTTCGTCGTCGTCGGTTGTGGTCAAGTTTTTCAAGCACAGCGTAAACATACTCCAGGTACGAGAATCTGGCTGATTGCAGAAGAGGTTGAAAATTTTGTCGAATACCACCGCTCTGATCGAGGGATGAGTTTGGTTGATCCACAGCTCGGTAAGGTAGGTGAATATTTCGTCAAGAGGTGCGACCAAGTACATCAGTCTGATCCCGTGTTTCATCACCGAGACTCGACGTTCCGTCAACATCTTTGCGAATGGAATTACTCTGACGATTGGTACATGATGGCATACGCTTACTAGTGATCGTATCGCTGCTTGTAGATAATCTCCCACGCAGAATTTTCCAATAAAATCTAGGGAGACCGGCGGATTTACCTTCTGTACGTTTAAGGTGATGGCCCTAACCATTGCGTAGTTAGATTTTGCTTTGGGGTCATCCATGTCAATTTTATCATCGCTAGGTACGTAAGGTTCAAATATTTCCGTGAAAGTTTCACCATCGGACAGTAACGCCAAGGTCGCTATCGATGCATCGGATTTTGTTGGATTAGGGTATCTTCTCAGAGATTTTCTAAAGATGAATATGGGTAAGGTTTGGTACCATTGACATTTTTTTACAAAAATTGATAACCACTTTTTACGTAAATCTGATTTTTCTGCATTATTTAAACACTCACGCCAGTATCGTAAGACTCGATGATGTTGTCTGTGTAGCATGTCACAAGTGATCTTCATATTGAAGGCCCAGAAATTAGGGAGATCGCGAATCCACTCGTTATACAAATCGAATTCGTTTTTTCTGACCAATAACAGAATACGCTCCCTTGAATAAAGATCCTCACGGTTATTTTCAGTAAACACGAAATCTTTAATTTTTTGAAAAATCCACGGATAATCTTTGATGGAAAATTTTTTCATTCTTCCCCTCGATTTCTTGACACGGTTGTTATGATTCCAGAGTGCGGTTGCGAGGCAATAAACGATGTTGGGAGTTGATTCGTTCCAAATTTCACTGTCGAATGGATATTGCTTCGGTATATTTTTTATCATTTGGTCCAAAAAAAGCCTCTCCAATTCAGGATACTCCTCGAACATATTCCAATCTTGATAGTACGACTTCATTTTTAAGTCAATTAAAAATCGTAGGTAATTGTCCACGGGACGGCAATTTATCACACAGTAATAAAGAGCCGACTGTAGAACTTTTAGTATGGCAGGAACTTGTCTGATTGTGAAACAATTTTGGTGGAACTCTACTAGCTGGATATATTTATCCAACACTTGCCAATGCTGCACGTGGAGCTTTTCTAAATCAAACCACTGTGTAAAATTCTTTATACACTTGTAGAAGACGAACTTTTGATCATTCTTGTGTTTATCAAATATGTAATTCAACACACCGTAAAATGCTGGCTTGTCGTCGTTAGCCTTGCAAGTGTAAATTAGTTGGTACAACAGTTCAAGACGTTTACCGGGATCCGAAGTCTTGGCTAATTCACTTTTTATCATACCGAGTGCTTCGAGCGTGGGTAGGTAACATCTCCAAGACTTTTCGGTATTGTCAAGATACCATTCCGTGTCGTCCTCGAGCTTCATTCTTGCCAGACGGACTCTGTCTACCGCAGGCAGGATTTTTAGGAGATCACATGTGATTAACGACTTGCAGGTGAGTAAATCTTTTCCGTACACGGTTTTAAAGGTATTGAGAATCAGAGTCGCCTTGTTTTCTTCCGGTTCGTAATATTCAAGAACGGAGTTGACGTCACTGTAGCGGAAATCTTCGATTTCCGGAGGAAACGTGTTTTTGAACATGTTTGCAAAATCATCATCGGACAATTTCTGACTGACCATTTTCAGGGGGAGTAGTCTCAAGTATCGATTTGGCTGTTCGACGAGCAATTTCAACCGCTTTCTAATGAATTTGCGAGACGCCTTCTTGCCAAGTTTTACATTCAGCAATAATTCATGCGTATTGTAAATCTCGATAAAATCGTCGAGATGTTTGTTCGCAATTTCGGGTAAGAAATTTTTATAGTCTTGAATATTGATCTTGTGAAAGACCCTCGTGGTTTTATCGGTCGGATAGCTTAGTTTCAAGTACTTTATCACTAGGTCCGGATGCTTTCGGTAAAACCTCTCTACAGCCTTATACGGTAGCACAATATTCTTCTCGGTTATCATTTTCCACGCGAACTTTTCCTTGCAAGCTCCGAGCAGCGGGACGGCCTGACTAATGCCATACTGTTCGGCCACGGCTGAGAAAAATTCCGCTGCTACCGCAGTATCCTTCAAATGAATTCCGAAATTTTTTATTGTCTTCAAGCGAGCGTAGAGCGATATGTGTGGAAAGACTTCCGTTGTGAAGAAGGTCGCGTTTATGATATTACTGTTGGATCCGTCGAAAAACCAGGTGGCTCGAATGACTCGAGCCACGACGACGATGTCGTCGCTTTTCAAGGCATTGATTATCCCCTCGTAAGATCGCAGAAGCTTCGCAACCTCGACTTCAACCAGCGGCTTCAACGGCTTCGGAAAATCTGGATCCGGTACTCCAGGATCCTCTGAGGAAGATTCGCAGTCCTCGTATCCCGCCATTTTCCTTGCAGTGGTATTGATTGTCCGTTGTTTTTCGCCGGAAGTGGTACCCGCGATAGCCTGAATGGCCTTCAGATAGGCTGGCATTGTTTCTATATCTGGACTATCACGCTTGCTCATCGCAACTCGATGCTCGGAATCCCTCAACGTTAACAATCGCACATCGGATGATCACTCCGGTTTTCTTCCGTCCCTCAGCTTCCAGTCTTCACAGAGTTCACAAAACCAAAGAATCACTGCACGGCTCTGCCAACTGCAAAATATCGAATCAGCTTACAGTGACAGATTGCAGTCGATCACTGCAAACCGCCAAGTGACCCCGAGTACAGCTCGAGAATATCCATCCGTGATTGGGCGCGTCGGTAAATAAAAACTCCACACAACGGTAACCAACGGCTCGAGGAGTAATCGAAGAAACGTAAATAAATGTCGCTGCCGGACCGGCCCGCAAGTCGCACGAGCGATGCTGTTCCTGCCACGCCAACAACTGTCACCACGCCGCGTAAGATCCGAGCTGCTTCAACTGCCAGCAGACGATTACGTTGTTGAACGTAGATTATATCATGACCTTGACGCCGGCCGTCTCCACGATGCCCAGGAAACACGCTGCCCGTTAACTCTCACGACCTCTGCCACAACCATGTATTTTCATCCACGCTTCACGGAGGTGTGTCTCGGCTGATCGTTAACTTTCGCCCTGAATTGACGCGAGATGGCGTTGCGGATGGGGCGAGTCGTAGCGCCATGTTCGGGCTGCGTTCAGATATTTTTTATCTCTTTTACGCCGCCGAATTCGTTACTAGCTCTGCCTCTGCCCTATGGGGAGTTTTTAACGTTGCCAGCTATTGACGGAACGCACCCTTAGTAACCCAGTTGGACGGTACAACTGAGGGAAAAAATTCTTTGATTATAATACAGCGTTTTCAGTCGATGGTAATAAGCTGAGAAATTAATATTCTTCTGCTGGTTTTCACATATCTTAGCGAGCATTTCACTGCCGCGGTGTAAGAAAACGGTTCTATCATCGAAATACTTCTTTCGCCATAATCGCGAAATCATTCTTTCTCCAACCAGTAATCTTTATTTACTGCGTAGAAAATACACTGCGAACAGCGCATTCATCTATCCAGCGTTACCGTTTCCCTTTTGTAAAGTTGTGAGCAATCTTGGGAATACCGTGTTCGCTGTTCGTCAAAACTTTTGCCCTCGGATCATCTGCTTTGTGCAGTTTGAACTGCTGCATCATCCAAACACTCGAATGTTAAAACAGAATCTTAAATCGCTGTTTCACTTTTTTTTTTTTTTTGTTATTCGTGTAAAAAAGCGACCTTCAATAATGTTTTACAATCTTATGCAACCTGTACGTTTAAAAATATTTTCAATCATCCTACTCGTGCATGTACCGCAGAATCACAAACTCTTTATGGTCTAACATATTTTCGCAAAATAAGATTCGAGATCGCATAGAGTCGGGCATCTTAACACATTCGGAAGCTCTTCAACACAGCTTCAACGGATCTTTATACTGTACCGTACAACATGTTCATTTTTCTATTCGTAATTTAAGGTAGAATAACAAAGTTCCAGCGATAAATCGAATTAAGTATCACTCCGGTGATAATATCAGCAGATATTTTATTATCTTACGATAGATGCAAAAACCTAGTCCAGGCCACAACGAAGTTTTACTTTGCATTTATTTTTAACCGACTCGTCATAGCAATGCTCGACCAGTTCCAATTGAAAAATATTACCTAAACTTTTCCAGTGTAACGGGTATCTTGTAGCATTTTAGCAAAAATATACCTATGTGTATAAAGTTCCGAGTTAAGGGCAAAGATGCTTGATTGCGAGGAAACCTTTTTCAAGTAATTGATATGGAAATAATCAAGAAGTCTACCCTTCGTAAAGCATGCAGTTCAAAACAATCTTACGCAAATATCTCAATTCCGTTCCAACTGAAGTGAATCAGACTTCCGCGGTATATAAAACAAGCTTAGAATTCGTGTCGAAGTTTAAGGTAGATTTTGGGCATCCGCATGCCGGAAACACTTCGTACTTCGTGTCCAGGGAAAGGGAAGTAACTTTGTGTGGGTAAACAGGATGCTATAGAATATTAAAAACTCCGATTAGTTCGCTTTACCGTAATACCTTCGAGTCTGACGAATAAATTATTTCACTGCAAAGCCCGAACTCTGGGGCAGCCTGATTGCGCTTTCCCCGAAACAAACCAGGAGCAGTAGCCTATCAGAGCGAAAACTTTGAAAAGACGAAAGTGTCGAAGAAGTTCCCAGCGTCTTCTCTGAAGTTCTGCAAATTGAGCTGCTCTGCTGAGGTGAATGCTTAAACGTGGAACAAAACTTTCACGAAGATTCTTAAACTTCTATCTTTGATGTCACGGGGTACGACTTGCAATAAAAATCAGCGTAATTTTTCATCTCAGAGGAGGGAAATCTTCAATTACAATTTAATACCCACCGTCCTTGACCTCGATTCCTCGTTTTATTCTCTAAAATGACCTAGCAATTTTTTTTTCATAACAATGATTTTTATTCAATATGTAGTCGATAAAGCAAACTTTCCATAATATTTTCTGGATTCTTCTCCTGTGATTCCAGAGGACCCATTGTAACCGTGCAATCGTACACCGGATCTACCGTGTGTATTCTTCTTTACTTGGTTTCATCAATTTAGGAGATTTGCGCTATAAAATCACATTCAATTTCGACATTTCACAAAATAATTGGGATATCATAATTTGTTCGGTAGTTTATTCCATATCAATCGTTCAGCAGCATCGGGGTTCAGAGCTGGCCTGAGCTCGTCGCTGATATCCAAGTAATGCAATTCGTTGCCTTTCTGTACAGGCTTCCAGCTAATTTTCACTAATTCGGTTTCGGCTGGTACAGGAATTCTGCAAAATCGACAAATAGCCTTGTTACACTTGTCTCGGCACGAGGTCGAGGACAAATTTCACCAAAAACCGCTCTCAATCAGCATTACACTCGAGAATGCATTACACTCGAGAATATATTCAAATCATTTTAGCCAACTGCAGCATCTCTCACGGTCGTCGAAAATTATCAATCGTAGAACCGATCTTTCTGCATTGTTGAAAACTCCGCATCGCGATGAAAACAAAAATCCAAAAAAATAAACTAACCCGGTCTTAGCAAAGTCCGTCCACATTTGTGTTAACCGTTCGATAAGCACTCGTTCCTTCGATCCTGCCTTCGGTGGTTCAACACCGAACTTGGTTAGTCCGTGGGAATAAAACAAGTAGGCTAATTCGTCCCCGTGACAAGCGCCTGCGGAAATTAATGTTACATGAAACATTAACGTTCCAGTTCAAATCATAATCACCTAAAATCAAATTAGTGATCCGTGAACAAACAGCTCTCGTAACTTACCAGGAATGTGCGACGCATTTAACAACGTTTTCAACGGCGAAAAGCCATTGTCGAATGAAAATCTGTACAGGTAAGTTGGTTGCTCGTTCCTCCTGACTTGTATTTTTATCAAGTCATGGACCCCGTTCACAAATTGCATATCACCGTAGAACTTGACGAAATTTATTACGCTTGTTTTTGGATCGATCGGTCCGTCACCGAAGTAAGCCAGCTTTATATTCAGGGGTGTTAATTTCGCGTTTCGCTTCATGGCTGCCAAAACTTGGGGATGTACGATCCAGCCGAAGTCGGCGTTCATATGTGCGCTAGACTTTTCGTTCAATGCTAGAAAAAATGACATTCTAAATCAGGGCAATATTTCATAAAAAAATTTCAAAGCTTCAAATGAATTTTCCTTATGACTTTCTTGCTCAGTTTAAATTTGACTTAGCGATAATACCCCTGCAATGAACTGAATAGATGGCGCAGATTTTTTCTAATAATTTGCCCGCCAGGCAGAGAAGTAATTCGGTTACCATCGAAACACAAAATTCCTTCGCGGTCTGTGTAACCCACAATGAGAGGAACTTTAACAACTCCCTTGTCGGGAGAAGATACGAAGTCGGGAATAAATGGTACCTCGGCAACGTTGTCTATGGTAGGTCCAAACAAGAATACCATCTGAGCACGCTCCTGTAAACACGACACGGTTCGTTACGCCCTCGTTTATATTTACCAAAATCATGAAGAAAATTGTACCCCGCCCGGTTAATTGTCTCCAACGAATTCTCGAACGTTCGTACCTGTTTCGTCTGAATCTTTGTCTGCGCCTCGATCAGCTTTTTACAGTCCACCGTCTTCAGAAACTCGACCGTTTCCTGTTCCCCCTGAAATGGCTTTCCTAGGTACTCTAGCAATCTGATAGCAATCTTTTTTGAATTCCGGAGGACGCTAGCCCACGGGTTGAAAATAGTCCCACTCTGAGCAATGGCTTTGTGAAACAATCCTGAAACCGTATTGAAATCGGTGATAAAATTCCAGAGGTTTGAATACAGATTATACAATTTGATCCCTTTAGCGATGAGAGCGAATATCAGCACCTTCTGTCAGCGGAGAGATGGCCAGATAATGAACGGCAGCAGCTCCCGCACTTTCACCAAAAATCGTCACGTTATTTTTGTCCCCTCCAAAAGCCTCCACATGTTCTTGAATCCATTGTAACGCCAACACTTGATCCTTCAGCCCTTGATTACCAGATGCCACTTTATGCTCCAAGTTGAGAAAACCTGTAACATTTCATTAGAATGTTGAATACTAATGGCGTTCGTTTAAATGATTCTTCTTCAAATGATTTCTATGTAATAGACTTTCCTCCGCTGCAATTCAATTAAGAAGATAATCGTCGGAGGCAAACTGAGTTGAATTAGAATAATCCGTAGGTCTGATAACTGAACCTGCTCAATTCGATGATAGCGATAGGAGATGGGAGAGATTAAAGTGAAAATGGCAATTTATCAACCCGGTAAAATCAAGACTGCTCGAGGGTGTACAATCAGTGAACATCTGGATCCCAAGTAACGTATTAGACCTACGTTAAGATATTCCACGAAAGCAAGTGGATGGGAATGAAAGCGGATGCGTTACATCCGTGATAAAAATTTCAATATCTCAGGCATGTAATACTAATCGCAAGCAACGAATGAAGTTCCAAATGGATTACCGAGAACGCCGAGTCGGTAGTTAATCGTCACTACGATAACGTTCTTCTTGATTATATAATCTGGTCCGTAAATAAAATTGTCCGCTGAACCGTTTACGAACCCGCCTCCGTGTATCCACACCATGACCGGTAGACCTCGCTTGGGTCTCTCCTCGTTTGAAGGCAGGTAGACGTTCAGGTAGAGGCAATCGTCGCCGCCGATAATTGTTTTGTTTATAAAATCGTACTGCGCACACCGGGCCCCGTAATTCGAGGCATCCCGGATTCCGGACCATGATTTTACAGGGACCGGATCCTAGCAGAGATAATTACACAGTTTGTGAGATCAAGGTTGATTACCGTCGGCCTGTAATTGATTCCATCATTAACAATAACGCCCTGAGTTCTGAAACATGACAAATAACAAACTGTCTAGCGATAGTTGCCTAGATTGCTTTGCTAGGTGCGCGAAAATTAAATAAGATATAACGTATAACTGAGAATCAGTGGAAATCTTGCAGCTTTTAAACCATCCAAATTTTTCCCTAGCGTGCAATTTCTTCATTCAATGCACCTCGATTCTCATAAAGCTTGAGCTGACGATGATTACTCGCTGTGCTTGTCGACTCGCACGTAGCTAAAGAGCAATTAGCTCTCTGTTCTGTTACATTTCCGGGTCAATATTAAACTCTGCGAATTGGAACTGACGAGTTTCATAAGAATTCGTAAACGCGGGTCGATTACACAGAAAAATTTTTTTTTGTTTTAAAGTTTCTATTGAGATAAATAAATTTTGATTCTATACATCGAACTACAACCAAAATCCTCATTTATTACTTATAAAGTTATTGTCTTTTGTACGTTGATAAATAAGACTTGAAGTTTATGAGTGACAGTTTTCAGTATTCAGAAGAAAAAAGAAACCATTTTCATCAAGATTTGACAGACCTGATGGGAGATTAAGTTTGGAATTTGACACGACAAAGTCCATACGAAAATAGAAGAAGTACGTAAAATACAATATTTCAAACTTTGTTGTTTCAATTCTTTTATATCTTAAGAGTATTATTAAATATCACTTTCGAATACAAGTAATTTAAATGCAAAACTGAAGTTTGTTTAATTATTATTTACGATAAACATTTAAGAAAATTGTTAATATTTCTTAAAATCGGAAATTTCGTTCTAATTTCTACAAAAACAAACTTTACCTGATAAAACAATTTTTTCATCAACAAGTTACGTAGAAGAAATCAAAATTTGCCATCTATAACCCAGACTCTAAAGTTCGCGTTGACCGGTGATTATTCGTTACGTTTTATTTTTCAAAACTTATCGTACACGGATCTGTCATCCATTACCGTGACAATCCAAACTTCAAACGCCAGGAAACAATCGTATCGGAAACCAGCGCTTGGGTCACGTGACCAAACCACGTGTTTGCGGTCAGCCAGCTGTACAGAAACGGCTCACTCGCAATCGAACCCGTCGGACGTGCTTACAACGTCATTGAGTCGAGTATGTTCTCTTGTCACGGGATCCCCCCGTCAAACGTTTTCCCATATTTTGAATACTCACGGAAAATCTGAGTCTCCCGATGGGGGGCTCAGCGTAAGGAACCCCTTTGAATGCCAAGTAACTACCACCGTCAACATTCTTTTCCACTACACCGCGAAGTCTCCCAAGCCCACGCAACTTCACTACGTGACTACTCATAGCGGTTTACGGAGGTGGACTGCCTCCTGCCTACGGCTCCAAGTTATCGCCGCTCGACTCGTTTTCCTTGAAGAATTCAACCAATCATCGTGCTTAATACGTGATGTGTAATATTTCTTGTTAACTACTTTAAAGCTGCTTGTACGATAATTCAAAGTTTTTTTTTTTTTTTAATTTTTTTTTTCTAGTCTTTTTTTTCGATATTTATAACACTCAGTCTTAGAGAAACGTAAAAAACATTTTTTTTTTTTTTTTTTTTAGTCGTGACTATATAATCGTTGACCAAATACGAAATGAAATTAAACACTGTTATTAATTCCCGCGATAATATTCCAGGTGGGAGAAAAATGTAGTCAAATTAATAGTAAACGCGTGTTTGAATACTGCTCAAATATGATACTTACTCAATTCGAGTAAGCAGCCACCTGCAAAAATTACGTTGCCTGAACAAAACTACTTACTCGAAGCAAAAAAATGTTCACTTGAACCGAGTTGTTATATTGTCTTGATTCGAGAGCTTTCGGAACTTTGTTGTAACGCTGATTTACCTATTACGGATACTTTGGCAAATTCTAAGATGTGAAAAGAAAAAGAGGTCGAAGTGACGGGTGAAATGAGAGTTTAGTTTACGTATCGTAAGAAATATTAAAAACTTTCTCAAACATTATTACAACAAGATATCGTACGAAGACGGAGTAACGTTACAACACCGACGGTCATCAAACAAACCAATGTAAAAAGCTAAATGATCTAAATATCATCCATTAAAGTCTGCAAACCGCCTTTACCTTGTCTATGTTAATAGTCGTCGGTTTTTGCATGCCCTCGGCGAGTCTGCCAGATGGAAATCAACTCCGAGTCTCCGGGGGTCTTTGCGTAGACGATACGGAGTCGTAAAGGGGATGTAACGATACCGAGGTGGGAAGGAAGACCCGGCTTGCCGCCGAAGCAAAAGAGTCTCATCTGTATGCCGTTCGAGCCGGCGTAAGTCGAGGGTAGCTTTTCGCGCTGTTTTCTCGACCAGATTCGGGCCCGCCGCGAGCTTTTAACCAGAGAAATGTCCTTCAAGGATCGCCGCTCGATCGTTTAACGATTCTTAATGCGGCGGTTGGAGGACTTCATCGTCCCGAAAAACCGTACTATTATGGGAATTAAATAATAGCCTGTTGTTTTCGCATAAATATAGCCAACCGACGTTAAACGGGCCGCGAAATGCAACCAACTCGCCGACTAACCACTATGGATGCTAATTTTGCAATTTATAGATACGCGTTATACCGAGCTGCGCAAAAACGACAGAATCAACACCGCGGTGAGAACTATTCGCGTCGCCAAGACGGTACAACATTAACCTTGTGCCAACAACGCCGCGGGCGTTTCTCCCTGCATACGATACCGTGTTTACGAAAATCCGGCGAACAGGGTAAATGGAAGCAATTCCTGCGCCATACTGTGCGACTCAATTTTTAACCCGTGAGATAAAATACACTGGCAAGAAATTTCCCAAAAGCAAGAACTTGTACATTTGTCAACTTTTTTCAACCCATTTCCGAAACGAGGAAAAAATTTTACTGCCACGCGCTGTCGCAGATTCTTCATTACCTGCTACAGCGAAGCTTGATTTTCATAGTTTTTTTTTTTTTTTTTAAAGAATTCATCGATATCCGTCTACGTAACCGTAAATTTTAGCCATATTAAACGATGGGTGCCTAGTTTTTTGGTACATACATATATATGTATAATTGTACATATATATATTTTTTTTGCCTTTTGGCCGATAATCTACAGACGCGTATGTATTGTATATATGTATATATATAGGCGGTCATTTTCACAATCATTCATCATTTTGACAGGATGTTTTAGGCAGGTATAATAAAACGGGCGAGAGTTTCAGCGTGCGGGGTTGGCCAGCGGTGGGAAACATTGCGATATCATGATCATCGCGTGATATAACGCTGATAAAAATCCGCCAGCGAAACGACTTATTCGTATAATATAAGTACGCGTGGATGTACAAAACATGATGGTTGTTATTATTATTTCATACGGGTATAACCGTGACGTTGCCCGAACGTATTTTCATTACTTCAGCAACGATCTATCATTCGCGGATCAACCCTCTGCAGACTACGCACGATGATGCTTATATGTAAATACGCGAGGGTATGAATACCCGCCTCAACGAATTAATCTCAACGAGAGTAATTCAAGGACCGTGAAAATTAACAAAAATAGAAGAAGAAAGAAATTAGAAAAATAGTCGGGTGATATCCTCGTTACAGACTAATAGAATCGTATCCAATTTTCCACTGCAGTAAAATTCTTATTCGTTACGCGTGGCTGATTGCGAATAGAATCGGAAGTAAGAATGACCGAAAACAATCGATGTCCGATTAAGTCGATTATTTTCTTCCGATTAATCGAGTATAATCGATTTTATTTTAAACTCGATTAAGTATTTTTCCTCACAATCGGTTTTTGTTTTTTACTCCCACGAACGTCGCAATACAATATCAATTTATGCGATCGAAGTATCACTTATTATCATTGTCTTACTCGCTAAGTACCTATTTGATGCAACGAGTGAAAGATGAATGAATATCTTCACCTGATATCGAAATACATTTTGAATGAAACTGTAAATCGTCAAAAAACCTGTTCCGCTATCAAGACCACGCACCGAAATTTACAAAATTTTACTTTCATATGCACCGTTTCAAAAAACCAAGAAATAATCGCTTAATCGATTAATGCTTTACCGATTCAATCGAGTCGTGTTCGATTATTTTTAGCTCAGTGGCCATCGCTAATTGGAAGAGTGCATCGAGACACGGAGAGTGGTGGTGGATCTACCTCGTACAACAGTCACTCTAAAAGCCACTCAAGTCCTTGGTTACCTCGGTGTTAAATATTTGAGCGAGTCAATTTTTGCGACGCGTCGCTGATGACTAGACGAATTTTGGCAACGTGTGTTCAACCCGCACGTCACACCTGTTACGCAAATTTTCCGAGTCTCGCCCTCCGTCTGGGCGCTGTCGGTGGACGACTTCGTGACAGATCTAAGAGGACTTAATTTGATTGTCCATGTACCAACGCCCCATCGTCCAAAAGGTCTCCCGGTGTCCCGATGTCCTTGTCCCACATGTTCAGCAACGCATCTCTCGTTCCCGAATTGAAAAGAATGACAAGTTTTAAACACCCTGTATAATTGACCCGTCAATCTCACTCGTTGCACGCTGTTTAAGATGGATGTTCAAATTCCCGAACACCTAAGAGTAATTACGACGGTTTCGCAAACTTTTCACATTCATTATACAGCCTCGGATCGATGAAGTTTCGTGAAAAAACACATTTCTCAAAGTATTTAGGATCACGCGATATACCGCAAGGGCGAAATTACATTCGCAAAACGGATACTGCGGAGACAGCTTGCAACGCATCTGCCGTCAGTATCATCATGAATCGTGTTTTCTTCCTGGATTGAAATCTGAACGATGAAAAATGATCCCGATCACCCCCGCAAGCATCGAGACACAGTATTCGGGTCAAGTTTTTCTCCCGATCCCTCGATCCTCCCAGACGTAATATTTATACCCATGGTCATTTTGACAACGTAAATTTCCACACTCTCTGTCACGATGCCTCGTCATCGCAGAGGGGGGGGGGAGATCTTTTTGTAAATCCGTGACGAGTTGATAAATGGTTTACGCCGAGGGAACTTGTGCTCTTCAAATATTTGCGTCGCAGCTTCCATTTCCCAGGAAGGAGAAAACCCTGTATAAATAAAGTGTACGTATACATCTCTATCGGAAAAATTCACACAAGGTGTTGAGAACAAAAAAAAAAAAAGAAAATAAAAAGTAAAGTCGAACGATCGAAAGGTAAACCGTTATCTGCCGTGTCTCTTTGGGCTTTATAACGGGGAAACACCAATAACATTAGAAACTTGAGGGCAAAAGCTCATCACATTACAGTTTCCATTTCAAGCTAAAGCTGCGGCATTTTACTCATTGTCAAATTTCCTTCCCAGCTAGTGTGACGAAAATTCACTGCTCTTATTGTCGCACATCCATACATGTACGACATACCGTTACCGAGGCCAAGAAGCACCAGCTAGCGAATGGTTCGCTCTAAAGTAGGCGTACACCGACTTCACAATGGCACATAATATATACGGTAGCGGAATTTACTGACAAGGAAGAAAACGGTGTAGCTAACGGAAATGAATAGAAGCAATTTTAAACGAAGGCGGAAAATCGAGTCTGGCTGTTCCGGCGACTTCTCCCCGCCGTGCACGTCATTCTCGAAACGTTTCGCGATAAAGTCCCGGGATTCTTGAGCGCTCTTTTTCAGCTATTCCGTCTCATTTTCTGCCGTTTTTCTACACTCGCGAAGGCCAAGTTCGTTCGTGCTCTCTGCAGCGTGACGGGGCAACTATATGTATGGGATACTTGCCTCGGGGGTTTACTGCAGAAATCGGCAAAACTCACTCAGGAGAAATCTCGTTGGTATGAGGCTTTGAAAATCGTGTTATCCCTCCGAAGATTGCCTGTTCGTTTACGCTGGGATCCACCCTCTGTAATGGATCGGAAGGAATGCGTTCTTTTTTCCTTCTCCTTGTTTTTCTTATCTTTTATAGAAGAAGAAGAAGAAGAAGAAGAAGAAGAATTTTTTTTACTAGTTTGTTAAAGTCTGGGGAAGAAAAAAAAAAACACTACCATGCCCAAAGCGGATAAACGTAGTGTCGAATGCACCCGCGAAGCGAACTCGCGGATTACCTCAAGTCAACTCTGCGCTAATGGAAAACTAACTTTCACCACATTTTCAATCCGTTAAGCCTCAGCGATCTGAAAGTGATCTCTAAGCACCAAATTTTCAATTTTTAACTATCGTTCTCTTTTCACTCGATTCTACGAAGTATGGGAAAATAAAAATGTTTCATAATGATTCCAATATTTTAATGAGCTGTCAAAAATTGAAAACAACGGCAGAACACGACAAATATTACTGACAATGCGTGTATAATTAAAGTACGAGTACGAGAATAGAGAAAAGAAGGCTTTCGAAGCACAAACAAAAAGATCGACAACGTCGATCTCGAGTTCAACTTTTTATCTCGTGGCACGAGCTGAAAGAATATTTGTCTTGACTTTAGTTGCAGAGTCAAACCAAAAGCCGAGCCATACCCAAAAGGGTTAATTGTGATCCAGAACGAAAGTTCGAATTAGATACGTTTACTCGTGCCGGAGAAAGGAAATATTTAATCACTGTTTTTGGGGGTACGTATGAGGTACAGAACGACCAACTTCGCAATGTCTCTATTAGCGTTAATAGAGGGATTTCTGCTTATCCATCCCTCGGATTGATGCTGCAGTCCCAGTCCCACTAACGAAAAAAGTTTCCATTATTTTCCTGGCGAGTATCGTATTTTTCCGATGTTCCAAACGAGATTCCTAAATGATACGAACGATATTTGCCAGAGCTTATGGTCCTCGGTTCAAAAATCGGATAAAAAACACAATCCCGTTACACACTTTCACGCATCATATTTTTTTTTATTATATTTTATCGGTCCGCCGAATAACGAAATCACAATCAACCGTAAGGTCCTCGACGATCACTTATATTGCCGATCTACCGGCATCCCGTTTTCCCATTTTCTCCACTTCCATTACCCGGTCTATTATCGATACAATAACAGCTTCGAATGAAATTTCTTCCGCTATTTAACGATCGAACTACCTCAATTTATTCGCGACTTTTATTCGCAAATTAAAGCTGCGAGCTTTAATTTGCACGGAACGCACGGCTCGTATTATCAACAATTTCCACGAACACATAATTTGCACATATGTGGATTATCGAATTTGCGCCGTAGACGGTTTCGTTGGTTAGTCTACTCACGTTCCGAGGATTTGCCGGAACGGGACCCGAAATTATATTCGATAGCGATAATCCCATCGATCTATCCTGCACCCATTTGCAGTCTATCAAACAGCACCGTGGCCGTAGATGCTTCAGGTCGATCCAATTTTCCGTCAACACGTGCAGACGATACGCGTTCTACGATTTCAACCATTTGCCGTTTGGAGAAAAACGCCGTAGAATCGTCGACGTATTCCCTTCGAACGTAATAAAAACTTGTCAGGTATTGTTATTTAACTAATATATTACCGAGGGATCGCATTTAAATCGAAGTAACTGAAGATATCGAGGTTCTTGCTTCCGTATTTTCCGCAAGAAGCGTAATTTTCCTTGGAACAGATTTAACCGTTGAATGCGAAATTTCGCAAATCCGGGCATTTGCGTGAAAACACCGTGCCTCGAGATTTTACGTCAGTAATACATGTCTCAGAATATTTATCGAAAATTTATTGAAGTCGTGCTCTTTGTGCAAATTTCGTCACAAGGATGCTGAAAGCAAACTCTGTGGCAGGTATGAAATTCTACGGTGGAAAATTTTTCCACTTCAAAGATCTTCGTTTTATCTTTCGTACAAATTTTTTCCTTTCAATTTATTCAAGACGTTTCGGTATGATTTCTCTCTACTACTTTATATTGTAGCGCATTCTTTAAATAGAAAGACAAAACAAAACTACAATTGTATCAAATTGTCAACTCGAAAATATAAATCGTGAAATGCTTTGAGCTTTTTTTGTGGTCACAATAAGAAGCCTTGGCTATGCATACCTATAATAGTATTCTTTGTCGGTAGTATTTTCTTTAAGTATGCTCTTGCAAACAGCGTCGTACTTACATTATTGTCGCGACTCGAGGTTTCGCAGGCGTGCCTATTTGATACGTGACTCTGTTACGTGAACTTCTTCGGGAAAGAAAAGTTATCGCGCACCAATCCCCGCACCGTAAAACTTTGCGGCAAGTATAATGCTCTATCCTGCATACAAACTGGAATCGCAAGTTGGAACTATCTTTTGATGTACTGTCTCATATTTCATGGTAAAAGAAAATAATGAAACAGTCACTTGGCTTGACGAAATGAAATTCGTCGAAAACAAAGCGTTATTCGAATTTCAAAGTCACAGGATTACACGTTTCAACGAATAAAACGTTCTAGTGACTGCATCGTCGGATTATCAACGGATAATCGAATCAACATATATGCGTTATGAGTCTCGAGATATTATTACTGCCGTTTAGCCTTAATTCGGCATGAAATGAGATCGTAAGGAATATTACTGAGCGCGGGTATGAAATTCATAAAGTACTCGATATTAACTGTATAATAAAATTCTATAGTCAATAGTCGAATAGATTTTTATTCCCATCTGACACGAATTGAAAATTTATGTATTTATGTATTGGACGATGAGACTGTCATTCTGATAAAATAATGAACTTTTTTAGATGCAAATATATACATTTTCTCACCCTAAATGAATCCAAAATACACGTTAATAATACCGTCGAAAACAAATCTACTCTTCTTCGGAATCGCGCCATCAGCAAGGTTGAAAATATTTACAAAATTCACAGATCTTTCACCCTCGAGTAATTAATCTACATTAGGCCTCGGGGTGTGAAGAATAAACCGTAACGTTGAACTGAACGAAGGACCAAATCATTCTTCTTTCGCTATTCTTTCGATCCATGCATCTCAGCTCTCGATGCTTTAATCCCATGTCCCTATTCGTATTGATAAATTAGTAAAACCGCATGTTTAGCGAGTAAAGTGACCCTAAAAATATTAAAAATAATAAAACCCCATCAGTTCCTGTAGTAATTTTTCACCGTAGTAAAACAACGTAAAAGAACCATCGACAAAGTGATTAAAAACACCTTCAATTTCCAGCTATATTTAATGAAAAACTCGATAAAAGGTATCGAATTTCATTCGCTTTCGCTTTTCTCTCTTTGCATAACATCACGTTGCAAAGATTAGCTCTCCAAACTATTTATAACCAAAATTCCAGTATCTGTTTTGTAACGCGCATGACCGTATGAGCATTAATTTGTCTCTTGAACAAAGCATCATGACACATTGGGAAACTTGAGTACCTATACGTACATATATAACTATGTTCAAGAGAATTATATCCAAATACTAATTCCATAGCCGTGACAGTAAGCCGCGGGTTGACCCTCTTCATTTTGATCCATGCGCTATTAAAAGACACTAGTGGAGATTAAAATCTGCCTGAAATATCGTTAGAACGCTTAAAGCGATACGAATTGGAGTAAAAGTTCACGGAGGGTTGAATCAAAGCTCTGAAAAGCCATACGCTTATCCGCATTTCCCCTGCACCTTTTCAAGCAGAATAAAAAGGACGAGCGATACAAAAGAAAACTTGAACGAGATACTCACGTGCTTGCAGAGCGAGTGAGGAGCTCGGTTAAAAGGATTAAACAACTGTGTAAAAACTTTTATTCATCCTCGGCACCGTTGAGCGTATAAATCTCAACCGAAGAAGAAAAAAAAAAAATTTTAAACAAACGTCTCTTGCAAATGTTGCGTTAAAGTAAAAAGCGCATAACGAATCAGGAGAAAACAGGATACCGAACAGACCAATCAGCGCTGCTCTTTTTCTGTACGTAATTTTTTTCTCGCTGATCATTCATTTCTTAATCGGGTTTGAACTTAACATTTTTTCGTCCAATGAGACAAAATTAAATTATTTCCAACCGCAGTTGATTATACATAAGCCCAAACGAACAGTACTCAGACTGCTGATTTTTAGAAGGTAAAACTAATACGTTCGAAACTTCTGCTTCGACAGAAATGAACATTCCAGATACAACGTTGTATAAGAACCTTTTCTTTCTCATTTCCCAAGTGATTTCGGTGTACCCTTATACCCTTACTCTTGACATTGTTGTACGTACCTTCGGCATGGAGAACAAAGCCGAGAGAATTATAATTGCCGTATCAAGTATGATAAGAAATCTCAAGAACTTAATTTAGGAACTAATTTGTCGTGATGTCATTATTTGATGTCGCGTCAGGTACCTACGATGTTCTCCCCAAGAAGATTCAGCGATAAGGAGAGAAATGACAAAGCTATGAAACCCTTTATGCGACCGCTGAGTCCCAGCTCTTATTGTTAGCCGCAACAGCGCAAATGACAAGGCAGAATCACGGAGTAATTAATTATCGGTGACAAACACAAGCGCGCGGTACGTACGGAGAACTAGAAACTCAGAGACTGCAGTAACGGCTGCACTTCACCCAACCAGTCGTTACAAAAGTCGGTAACCATTAAAAGTTCGAGTTTGAAATCCGAAGCCTTCGGGATTCGGGATGCGGGAGGAAGGGCGGGAGGGAGGGAGGGAGGTGGAAACAGCGCAATTAAGGCTCAAACCTTCCTCCGCAATTACACATCCGGTTTATCCTACGGCTACTTGTTACTCTCGCTGCAAATTTTCAGATTCGAAATAGTTGAGGCTAATGAATAATAATACATTGCGATTTGTGCGCAGCAAGTGTAAGTTATTACCCTATATTATGCTTTATACGTAGGTGATTTTCAGTTTATACGTTTCACATCTTGGTACGTATACGCGATTCGTATAAAACGTGAGCAAAGTTTAGGATTTTCCGTGGGAACGCCAGCTGCAACCGAAAGAGCTTTTAAATAAACGATTTTTAGAGTGAATTGCAGCAGCTCCGGTATTTCTGTCGAGACCGATGAGAACACTCCGATTTCACCAGAAACTTGATATCTTCGCTCGGTATAAGTACCCGATCGATTATTGGATCTAGCCTACAGGGTAAGATGTGTGTGTCTTGTACATTCGCAGGTATAAGGGGCGAGTATACGATCGGTTACAGAGAGACATCGCGAGGCGTGAACATCATTGCATATATGGATGAGGGTATGAAATTGCTTCAAGGGATTTGCGGAGAATAATTATTGGAATTTCTGATATACGTTGCGAGAAAGCCCTGCTTATCATAAAACCTGGGATTGAGGATGTGGGGAGGATGAGAGGGAGAAGTTGATGGAATATAAAGCTCGAAGGAGGAGAGTTATAAGGACCCGTTCGGGAAAACGGATATCCTCGCGGGGATGCGATAAACGCACTTGCGCATCCGTGGCTAATTGCATCAGGAAACTGTGACGAAGAATTGAAATTTAACCGCGGCCGTAATAAAGAACTTTTCGTTTGGATTCAAACGATCTCACAAGTCTGCAACGAAAAAAGCTGCACAGATTTTTTATACCGTATCTTGTAGATCGTTACTTGCTGAAACCGGATAAAATATTCAAAAGCTTTCACGACGTAGAGATTTTTTCTTCAAGTCGTGTTTGCAGATTCATTTATAGCGAAACTCCGGTTTAATTCGAAATCTGGTGTCCTATTCTTGATTCTAAAAATCCGATGCAAAATTGATTTCCTACTTCCATTTAATATTTATCAGAGCGAGACTGGAGAATAAATACAAACAGGGAAACAGAAAATGAAAAGCGGAAGCGTTTTCGGAGGTGTATCAAAGAGAAGAAGATAAGGTTTCACATTCGAAACGAATGAACACGGAGTGTTGAATACATTTTATAAAGAAATCGTTTGTTACATTTTATAAGAAACATTGTTTAGTTGAATGTAATAAACGGATGGTTTTTTTCATTATTGTTATACTTTTTTTTATGCAAACACCTTGTATTTTGCAAGTATACTAGAGGGAAATAGAACTCATATTTGGATTCGGCACACACGAATACTTTACATTTACCCAAAAACGTCCCATGCAGCTGAAAAAAAAATGTTTTTTCTCATACCTGCGTATTCAGAACTCTATAATAATAATGGTGTACCATTTCGCAGACAACATTGTCGAGTGAAAGAAGAGCAAAGAAATGAAACGGAGTAATGTGAGTAAGGGGAGAAAAAAAAAAATTCACGAACGATTGCACCCGTCTCTGTCCAGTGTCGTAACTAAACTTTACGGGCCCCGATGTGAAAAAAATCGAAGGAGCCCCGGTAAGTGAACATATGAAAGCTGAGATTAAAAAAGTCTTACTTCGCGTAAATAATTAAATTGCAGTATAGCGGGAATTGTATGGCAAAAGTCCACATTTACTTCCGATAGAAAATAAACTTATCGCCATAATACGGAACTTCTCATTGATCGACATGCGAGAAAACGATATTCAAAAACTGAAACAGTGACTGAGCAAAAGGTTGATGAAATTCGGTTTATTCGAATATAATATATTGTTAAATTCATATTCAACTTAAAAAAATTTATAGCTCGAGTCACGTGGGCTCAATTGACAAGATGTTTTTTTTTGGAGTTCTGGAGCTGGAAATAATTTTGAAAAAAAAACATTTTTTTTTGTGCCTGGCTGGGGCCCCTCGAGTCAGGGGCGACCGCATTGGTTGCATTGTAATAACTACGTCACTGTCCCTGTCTTTTTGGGGAGAATGAAAAAAAAATACAAGGGTTCGGGTAAAGCGACTGCCATTCAATCGGAATTTAAAAGCTCTTGAGGCGGTCGTCGCAAATATGCCGTGCAATTCGTTGGGCAGCAAGTGTGAAAAGGTCGAAAGACTCCGCGAATGCTGCAGGACTACAGGGTGAATAAATCGGGTGACACCTCTTGACAAACTTTTCGATTTTAAAAACCGAGCGAGTTTTAATACTACGAAATATGAATCCATTACGAAGCCTCGCAGTAGCGCGATAAACTGCGAATTGACTTTATTATAATGGACGGGGAGTTACTTTATTAGTTACTTTATTATTATTACTCCGTAGTCCGTTCTCCGTTCTCCGTTTATCCCTCGCTTCGGCTTATTATGCGATAGGTATGGAAAAGCGTGCATACCGAGTGGAAAATGATTGGAGTAAAAAATTGTGGAAAATAAGGGATGACGCGAAGTCGGGGAGGAAGATGAAACGAGCCCCGTTGAACTCTTCGGTTTTATTGGCACTTTCCGATGGTCCAGGTGCCGTTGATAGCTCCCGATCGATTTACGGGCAAGTAAGTCGATGCCACCTGCGGACGTGAGCCGCTTCTTGGATAACCTGCATCAATCGAAATGGACCATCAACGACCGGTTAGTTCAGCTCTCTCGATCTGATCAACAAAGTTTATCTCCTCTGTATTCATCCCGTAAAAGGTAACAATGCATAGTACGATTTACGGACGAATATGTATATATATATATATAGGTAAAAGTAAGTCGCAGTTTAAACCTCGTTCTAACTACCTCAGACGTTTCGCATAGCGTTGTCAATTATCCTCGTTCAAATGTGGCACGTAAATATATTCTCTGCTTAACGAACCAGGAAACTTTTTCCGCCCCCGTTAATATTTCAGATTTCGTTCAAATTTTCTAATTGCAATTAAAGTTTTACCAGGCGCGTACAGTCCGGTGAAAAAATTAATCGAACGAAGACAAAAACATAGCTTCAAGATCCGAATATCAATACTGGAATCGATTGATTTGAATTTCGTTAAAAAATTCTCTCATTCAGGTCGTGAAAAATTAGATAATACAAATCCAAATTACAAGATTGAGACGATATTTTTTTAAACTCAATTCATACAATTTCATCAACTTCGAAAAGAGCTTCTCCTGCTTTCTTCTGCGTTTATTTATTTCTCTTCTGTACATCTGAGTGATGTATACTGAAAAGTTAACTAACTTTTGCAAACTTGTTTCTTTCTCACCCTTTTTCAAACCTACCGATTCATCTCGAGACAGGTGTAAATTAATAAAAAAATTATTCATTTGTAGACCGAAATGTATGCGCACATAAATTTTGGCCTTCCTGATGAAACAGTTTTAGGGAATTCGCAATGCCCTCGAGATGATCAAGCCAAAGAGGGAACAACATGGTCGCTTTGACCGCCTTCGACGACTCTCTGGGGTCCTTCGATCAATGGACCAATGGTTAATTGATCGTTTGAAATATGTGCATGTGAAATCTGCTCTTGGCTTTCTAAAACAATATGACAGGAAACGAGTATCGTAAGATTGAAGTGCCTGTCAAATTATCTCTGTTTTACACGCAACATTTCTCTGTAAGTTTCTGAAGAAAATTGTTGAATTATAAAAACGGGTATTCTGCATCTATCGTAATTCGAAAAACTCGAAACTCGGATAAACGATGAGTGTATGTAAAAGATCGAGAGTAAAGTTCTCGCTGTGGTTTGAAATTGTGCTCGCTGGTGTGGAATGTCGCCCGTCGTCAAAGTTTCAAATAAGTGAGTTTACCCGGAGTGGAAAAAGCTGGAAGCCTCAAAGGGTTAAAAAAAAAAGGTATGTCTCCTCGGAGAACTTACAATTAGGTATTTCGATGAAGTTTTTCTCCATAGAATTTCTTGTAAGGAAGTTTTATAATCGCGGGTAATAATCTTCAAGTAAAAACTTACGAGACCTAATTTTTCCGACACTCGTGAATAAGAATCAAAGTATAAAACCAAGCTGCTGTTTCTACGTTTAAAGTGATTTTTTTCACCTAAACAAATGTTAGAAAGAGACTGCGCCTCGAGTATGTTATATAATCGTCGTTGTGAAACTGTGTACGTATACATACTATAACTTTATGATTTAGTTTTGAAAGTTACTCTTTCTGCAGAATTCAATATAAGTTTCTCAGTTCGAAAAGTCCCTCCGGTGAGATTAAACCTCGTCAGAAATAATTCATTTCATGACGCGTTCAACCCCGTGAAATAAAACTACCTTTCGTTCTGACATTTTTCTGAGTAGAGTTACTCGAGTGTTTTCCAACTACGTATCGTAACACTATAAGTGAATAACGAGTGTTATACAGTCTTAAAACTAAGACCGCTCAGCTTAGCTGTGAGACTTCACGCATCACCGGGCTTTATATTCACTCTACAAAAAGCCTCGGGTTGTTTCCAAGTAGCTTACAGCGCTTTGTAGCTTACCGTTCACCATCCGAGGCTTTTTCGCGCGGTTTCGCCGCTAGTACTTTCGGGAATAGAAAAAACCGCCGACTGATCGCGGCATAAGCAATCACGCAATCGAACTTTTACACCCGGCTGCTCGTCCTTAATCTCGGCTTTATTACCCAGTCGATATACTTGTGTTCAAGCACATTATTTTCTGCACAGGCACGCATCGTGAACATGGACGAGTATAATTTTCACCTGGACAAGGTACATGAATTATTCAATAAAGATAATTTAACCGATATTCCAGGGTTATTGTAGGAAGATATGCGAATACCGAAGTATGAATTCAACCTTATTGTCAATGTAGTATACTCTTCACACCTTTTATCGCCTGTGTGTTTTCCATCTGAAAAAAATTTCAATCCCAATAATAATTCATGGTGTAATAAATGGTCGGCAATTGACGATAGGTTCTTGGAAAATTAATTAAAATTTTTACGAGCCGAAGATATTTGTACAAAAACTTCAGTCCGTTAAATAAAAGACTACTCATGTTTCCGTATAATAATTTTCTCTCTTCGTATACGTACAATAGCGGCTAATTTTATTTCAGCAAGATCCAAAGACTCCGCCAATTAGAATCAGACCGACGATCAATAAGTTTCTGTGACGAATCGTCTGACGTGAGTTTCCCAGAACCTGATACCTTCGACAAAATAAAAGCTTGAATCAAATAGGAATACAATTTACAAGTGATAGCAAGTCTCGAATATTTTCTCCATTTGTCGAAATAAACTGATGTGTAATGTCATCGGGAGGTCGTGATTAGGTATTCGAGCTTGCTTCGAGACGTCCATTATACGTAGATATGTATTAACCGAATGCGTATAAAAAAATTTGAAGCAACGTGGAGACGAAACGGCAAGCTTGGAATATCACGGGAACACGCGATTTCCGCCGAGGGATGAATAACATTGAATTCCATTTGAACCTCGTTTTTTGAATTTGCAAAGGTGGGTGCGTGTTCCGTGAAATGAATACCCTCGCAGTTCAGGTAACATTGTGAAAATAATTCTCAAAGTCCATCGCGTATTTTCGTGAGGCATTGTACCTGGGCACATAGCGTCAATATAACTGCATCAGAATGTATTCGAGCATCAAATTTATCACTTTGTTTTTGAATTTTTAGCACGTTGCGTCCCTCGCTTGCAGGGGTTCAATTTTGTTCATCTATCCCCCAGCGGCATTTTCATTACTGTACGTACGAGAAGGCTTTGAAAATAAGCTCAAAGTAAAAGTTTCAAAATTTATGCATCGTTTTTTGTACCTCAAAGGTCAAACGCTGTATGAAACGACGATTTCCGCGGCGTTCTTCATCTAGAATTAGCCTTAAAAGCAGCTACATTTACTCTTTTATAATTTCCTTTGAGTAGCATTGCGAATGAAAAAACCTTAACTCTCACTTAAAGGCTTTGAGTTATCTTAAAAACTTGATTTAAAGGTGACATACGAGAATGAAATTTCGAATTCGAATGTCTTTTTTTTTTTTGTCGGTAAGAATTTTAATAAAATTAATGATAAATAAAGGTTCTCTCGTACAATGTAAACGAATTTACCGCGTTACGAAAATATAACGCCTGCGCGGACAAAAGCTGAGGAGCTTTCGAGCGACTTGCTGCGATTCGATATTGAACAAAGCCCTATTCAACAATAATGAATGAACGTTGTTATTTCCCGATGGAGAACAATGCGTCGACGTTATTGAATAAACGGTTCGAAGGTATCGTCGGTTATATCTTGAATATGGGTTGCACCCACCCTAAACGTGATCGGAATCGGAATGTCGGTTGGGCAATAAATTAAACTTTCCGACATAAAACTCGCCCGTTTGAGCTAGGAAACACCAGGAATAAAAAACGATCTGCGTCCATGCAGGTACACGCAGGTGTAATGTAAGTAGAAACTTGTAAAACTTGACCGATAAAACGGATCGAGATAAAAAGACGAACTCCGCAAGCTGGTCGAGAATTCAGCGGCCGTGCGGATCGTGGATACTACGGCAATTTCAGGTTTTTCCTTTTCACGTTTTCCTTTTTCTTCACCGCAGAGAATCTAAGGACGCTTCGCTTTTCGTTGCACGACCTGCAAGTGCGGTCGTATAATTCCGATAACTTCACCACGGCTGAACTCGCTCATTCTTTCACCGTTCGTGCAAATTATTGCTATACCGGCAATATTATAAAATTAAACAAAGTGTCGTGCATTGGGGGGAGGCGGGCGAAATGGGCCCCGTTTACAATCAAATGGGATTTTAAAAAATGTCAACAAAGCTTGAAGCGTATTTTTAAACCGAAGAGGAAAAAATTTCGCCGTCCAAATTGGCCTAAAGGTTATTCCTCCCTTCAGGGCCCATTTTGTTGGACAAATTTCCCTATATTACGGGGGAGAAAATATCTGGACATTGTAACAGCCGTTTTGAAATCGATTTCTACCAATTTTTCAACGCATTTGCCGTACTTCATTTCTCATCAGAAATGTAAATATCATTCAAATAAAACGATGAAAATAAATTCCTTCAGTTTGTTTGAAAGTAACGGATACCGACTATCTGCCGCACCGACAATATCATCTGTATAATACCTAACAGAAAATCAGTCGCGAATGCAGTATATAGATGGAAAAAGTTTGGAATGTCCAACCTATGTAAGAATTTTTAAAACCTAATACCCGCAGATTCACTTACGAGTCTGTAATCGACTAGGAGTTTAAGTTTGAAGGATTCATATACGTGTAAGCGCGTAAAGTGTAGGACGTGAAGGTTTCGTAATGCTCATATTCCATATCTAAGAAGTTCCTTGCGAGATATGGAGAGAGAGGGAGGGAGATTTTCTCTCTCCTCGGAGAGTAGAGTAGAGTAGAGTAGAGAGTAATTTATTAGATTCTGGTGTGACCTCCGTGAAAACCACAGGTAAGTACTGGTACAAGGACATACAATGCTTACAAAACTAAATAGTAGAAAGAAGAAGTGAGTAATTTTTTTTTGTTTTTTCAAAATACATGATAAATAAATTGATAAGCAAGTACAAAAGAAAATATAAATAAAAGCCAAACAAAAATAGATGAGATTAAAAAGTCGTTTTATCTTTTTGGAAAAAACAACAAGATAAGTAAATAAATAATCAAGTACAGAAGAAAATGTAATTAAAAGCCAGGGAAAAATTAAATGAAACGAAAAAGTAAAATCTTCATCATAAGGAAGCGATTTACTACGGTGGAGAAATAGAAGAAATAGAAAAATAGTGATAAGCATAGGGGAAAAAAAAAAAAAAAGATATAGAAATAATTTTTCCAACTGCGCTCTGCAATTACGTTACACGAAGTAATGAAGTATTAGCATTGATTTTGGTACGTAAACGTATATCTCCATCCGCAATAATATTTTGTTCAGATTTCCGTAGTGAACTCGGAACATTTTATACAGTCGAGGAAAAGCTCCCTTCAGCATTTCCCCATGTGTGTATAGACGGCGATATTCTAGTTCCATTTTTCCGCGAGGTTAAACTTTATGAGAAAATACTTTCACCCCGCAACACAGGAGCTGCACCATACCACCCTCTCTGAGCTCGGTGCAAGAAAAATATTCGATTTCTCTTTACAAAGGTGTGCGTTTATATACATATATAATATATATATATATATACGTATATAATGCAGATAAACGTCGTCAATGCTCCGATACGAAACAGGCAGAGCAGTAGTGCATTCCATCAATATATTCCGCGAATATTTCGCGATAGAACGTTAACCGAGTGGAAAATGTTTAAAAATTCAGTCTCATCCTTTTCTAAAGAACATATTCATATTTTCAAATAGACGGCGTTGAGTACTTTCGTTGCACTGTGAAAATCAGACGCGTAATATTTCCTCCCCGTATATTTTTCTCAAAATTCACGCTCAATTGTGGAATTCCTGACTCTCTCGGGAATTTCATCGGCGAATGAAGCACGTCGCGTTGAGCCTGGTTAAGCCAAGCGGCATGTCGTGCGTTAAAAAAAAAAGAAAGAAAGAAAAAAAAATTTTTCTCCCAGTTATCGTTTAATCCATCAAAGCCATGCAACAAAGAATCGTTCACTCGGCCACATTGATACGTCTGTCTGCACGTTGAGTAAAATGGAACGTTTGCGTCCCTTGCCGCAGTGCAGAGTAACAGATAACTGAGATACCTTAAATACTCGCTCTTCATACAGCGTTTACTGTGTATATACATATATATAGATGTATGCATGTACGAGTGTTTATTTATACCGAAGTTCGTATCGGCCAAATAGTAGGTATAAGATCGAAATTGACTTCTCTCAGGAGCTTCTGAAAGAAAAGTTCATTCAATGCTAATGCGGATGGAAACTGTCCTGATCTATTTCGGATTCGTATATAGTTTACTTTGAAACTCGTTTGAAATGTAAACCCGGATGGATCACATGGCGTATGACGTCGGGGTTGGAAAATGGTGAAAACTCATGCAATTTCGAAGGATCGAGCTCTCTGTCTGAAATCGAGGTAAATTTGACTTGGAGCAATGCAAACGTACAGATCCTATCCGGAGATTTTACTCAACCGGAAATAACCGTATAACCGCAAAAGGAGAGAGGGTTGAACTCGGCTCGATTCGGGTAAAGCGTTCCGACACACCGCGTGATGCGAGCTTGCAAAGCCGCAGCGGCTCGTTGAGCTTATTGCATTACACGCACAATTTTACAGCTGTTAAAAGGATCCCGGTGTTAAAAGGCTCGGTAAATTATTTATAAAGGACGCGCGAATGTAAGGCGACGAGATTCAGGGGTACTGCAGAAGTGCATGAAAAAACCGCCGAGGATGGGATTGCGGAAAAAGCATCTGCAGGTATGGAAACGGCCTTCTTGAGGACGGCGGTTAACTCGCGGCCGTTAAGACGCGACAGGCATATACATGCGGGGAAAAACGCTTCCGTAGGTATCAGACTTCCGCTCTCGAATTATCCGCGTGTAAAACTTCCGTTTTATTCAATCCTCGAACCACTTACCGTGCAAAAAACCATGCCTAGAACGAGATTCGAATTATCGTCCTTGAGTGAAATTTCAAAATTTCACAAAGTCCAAAGACGTGGACCGTGTAACTTATCGATATCCATTGAAAAGATAAAACGGTTTTCATATCGCAATTCAACAAGTTGCAGATATGAATGGCGAAATGCGCGTGAAAAAGACGTGCATGGGTTGAAGTGGATGATACTTTTGTTCGGTATAACGACCGCGAGTGTTTTATCGCCGGAAGCAGGTTTGACACGGTGAATGGACGGTTACAGGTATATTCGAAAATTCCACCATGGGATCAAATATATTCAACGCGATGCACGCGGAGGGTGCGAACCGGGTAGGTCACTCACACCGCAATCAATACTCATCGCTAATACGGTAAATTGCCCGGTGTACACAACTACCAATGCAGTTTCAACAACGCGCCTTCCTGACGAAATAGATTGCGCGTACGCGTTCAATAGCTGGAGGATAGAAGAACCACGCTCATTTTCACTGCAATTAGTTTCAAATCGACACGAGCATAAGCTGTAACAAAAACCGCGTATCACCAGCTGCGTGACACTTGTAATTTAAGCTCCTCGATAAAGAAGCAGATGACGGTTTGCCAATTGAAATTATACTCGCAATTTTTTACGATCAGACCCACCTTCGGGTACACCAGAAATCGTATGTCAAACATGTCCCGTCTTCCCGGTTTCTGGTGTATAACGGGGTCGAGGAATAAGAGAGGGCGTCGAACAAATGTTGCCGTTCCATTACTCGGCCAAACAAATTGTAGCAATTACTTATATGGATACGGATAGACAGGCGGTGCATCGCACGAAAGAGGCGCATGTTTCCAACAGATGTATAGGTGAAACCGTTCTGGGCTATTGCGCTAATCTTCAGCAACACGGTATGCCCCATTACCTACATACCCTGAATTGATAACCAAAGAATTATACCTTTCTATCTTATGGAAGAAAATTCCGCATCGGAGATTTCCCGCGATCATTAATTCTCGCGGTAACCGCGCCAGAGATTTCTTCGATGTTTCGTGGATTATCAAGTCTCACGAAATTTGTGGAATAAATTTATAATCAATGAAGAGCCATTGAATATATATATATACATATATATATACATGTAACGCATATTCGAGCCAAACAAACGGAGTTGGTAAATATTGAGCGGTTTCACCGGCATGCAGAAATTACTACATCCAACGCGAACGAAACTTTGACTGGATCCTTTAATCTCCCCTTCGCATCGCGACTGGCCCTCAAAAACCTTTCGCATCTTCCTCTGAGCCGCGACTCCAACTCTAGACAGACGTATAGCCTTGAAATTACTTCGGATAACCCTGGAAAGTGAACAGAATTCCAAGCACTATCCTTATTGGTACAGATCAGAACGCGAGCAGACTCTGGACCCTTCAGGCCACTTTACTCAACCCATTTTCGTTTCAGTGTATTGGACACCATGTCCGTGCATTGGCCATTCCACCCTCAACTCAACCGCTTTCCACCAGGCTTGATCCACTTTACCGATTACATTATCTCCTTTTTTCTAACATCATATTTTTTTTTTTTTTCTTTCTAGAGGGTAAAAAAAATTCCACCACACCAATCGTACACGATACGTGGTCGCATTGACGTAGGTATTTCTCTTCTACACTTCTCTTCTCTTCTGCATCTCTCCTTCCAATTTCCCGGGCAAGCTTAGAGGTATCTATATTCTCGCAATTAATTATTTTTAAAAATAACCCAGCCAACCGAAGACGGAACAAAGAAACAGAGAGAAATTTTTTTCATTTCCCCATCAAAGTATCAATCTGTGATAACGGGGTCGAAGCGTGTCCTTAGACAATTTACCGAAGCTTATAGCGAACAACATCGCCTATGGTGCGCTGCAGACGTTGGACAGATTGTTATTAATTTTCCCCCGAGCTGCGCTGTGGTCCGTGACGCAGTCTGTCCTCCTCCCCGTACTCCTTGCTGATGTGAGGACGACGCAGCGTTTCCTCCGTTGCACAATGCGCTTCCTTCGTCTGGTTGTGAGGGTTAATGGACAACGAGACCTCGCCTTCTACGGCGCCTCTTCGAGCCCCGGCTAAAAGACGCGCCGCTTGTTCGCCACTGCACAATGTCGATACCGTCCGCTGACAGTGAAAGGACAAACAGTTTTGATCGAATCGCCCGATATTCCCCCATACGCACGATAATTTAATTATTACTCATTTCGCTAACAATGAATACCTAGGTTCAAAAATTGAATTTAAAAAACTCTACCTGTTTCCTCATGCTAATTCGCACGTTGACATTAATACATTTGTAAAGATAGTCCTCGTTAGAATTGTTCCAAGGATTTTTCAGAGAGAAAAGTTTCATGCAGAAATGAATAGTAAGCATGTAGGTCGTGAAACTTTCTTGAAAATATCTTTGCAAACCTCGAACGAACTTCTTTGCGAATTTTCGAAAATTCTCATCAGACTTCCAATTGTAACGTAAATTTATTTTCTATACGAATTTGCGCGATTGTTATGAATTACATTCACCCTCAAATCTTCAAGCGTCCAACCAATGTTTTTCTTCTATTTAATGTTTTTACAGGTTTCGCGCACAAGGATTGCGAGGCGAATGGTACCTGGTTCAAGCATCCGGAATCCCAGCAAATATGGAGCAATTATACAACCTGCGTGAACATGGAAGATCTCAGTGTGAGTACAATAATCTTCTATTGTTTTATAATTAAACTTTTGACAGCAAAAGAAAATTACCTTAGTATAAGAAATAAAGTTTTCCTGACACAATTTGGAAGTTGCGGATTTGTGACCGTGAATAATTGAAGCCCGTTAATAATTTCTACGCCAAAGAATTCGGTTTCTATTCACACATACACCTATATCCTGTATATTCCCGTAAAAAATTCAAAAGCTTTGCGGTGAAATATTCCACCCTCTGATTGCACAGACAGCGGCGCAGATCTCTCTCGTTCCCTAAAATATGAAAACTCTTCCTGAAGCACTCGTGCAATCCACCACTTTCCTCTGTTCATTAGTTTGATGTAACGCTAGCGATCCTCTTACAGTAACTTCTGATTTCCGGACTGAACCTGCGCATCTGCGTAAGGAGATGTAAAAAAAAGGAATCAAAAAAAACTTGGCCAAATATAATCAACCTTCTTTCCGCAAAATTCGCTCTTCCTCCTCTGCCCGTGTAATCCTACCATTAACTACGTACGACATCGCTGTGTTAGTTTCGTCTCCAACTATTCTATTTCCTTTTTCCCTTCATTCCCGTCGTTAGACGGTATATCTCGTGGAACAAGAAGAGATTGGCTCATTGCTGTGAGGGGGAAAATCTCTCTTGATGCTGAAAATTCCCTCCCCACGTATCTTTTGCCATGCAAAAAGGCAAGTAGATACCTACGAGGATAAGCGTAACGTAATTCCGCCATAGTCCTGCATCGCATCTCGACGACGAGACGACTCCACCAGCATCGCTACATGGAAAACACGACACGACAATGTCAACCTGTAGACGACGGCGAAATATTTATACGTTACTAGCTTGCATAATTCATTAGGTGGAAGTTATTTGCGAAGGGAATTTTTTCGTCCCTGGGGAAAACCCTCAGGAATGTTGTCAACGGCAACACCCCTATTTCACTGTACGAGTCTTTGTATATTAAATGTACATAATAACATATACCCCGCAGCGAACAATTTGATTGATCAGAATTTTTAAATTCACGAAGGTATATGGGAATTTTTAACACACCAACGTCAGCGGGCCTCTTTTTCTTTCGGAATTGATTCTCAAGATTTTCCCTTGTGTTTTTATGACGACAGCGAATAAAATGAGATTACAATACGTTTGATACATTTTTGTATACAATGTATTATACTCGAAAATACTAATTTGATACACGTGTTTTGAGATTAAATTGTTGAATCGTATTCGAATTAGAAGGACACGACACTGTATGTAACGGAATTAAACGTTCCCGTCGTTTTTCATTTCGATTTTGCTTACTTGAAAAGAAAGCTCTTCGTATCAAGCATGCAATTTCAAAAGAACTCGGAGTGTCAAGTCTTTTCACCGTTTAGACCTGAACTACTTTCAGATTGTGCGACGTGTTTGGATACATCAAAGAGAAGGTGAAAACCGGGTTACGAGTGCAGAGAATGTTGAATGTCAGATCGGGGACGTGTTGGGTTATTTGATTTTGTTTTTTTTATCGCTCACCTGTCGTGTTCTAAAAATTCGTAGATGCAACGCATCTTTACATTTGTACAGACATCGACTTTGTTATTCTTTTAATTTTTTATTACAGTGGCAGCAGCGCCTGAACACCATCTACGAAACCGGATACACGATATCACTGGTCGCTCTTCTCTTGTCCCTGGCAATCCTTACTTACTTCCGGTAAGTTGAGCATTTCGCCAATTTAACCAGTTTACGCCTCGATTCTCTACAGTGGCAAGGTAAAGAAAATTCAATTTTACTTTAAACGTTACAGGTCGTTGAGATGCGCAAGAATTACGTTGCACATGAATCTCTTCGCATCGTTCGCCGTTAACAACGCGCTATGGTTGATTTGGTACGGCACCGTTGCCGCCAATACACCGACTCTCTTCGAAAATGGGGTAAACTGTCATCGTTTAATGGCATACGTGCCAACCTAAATATAATATATACCGCAATCGGTATTATTGCTCTTGAGCTAACCGACGATTGCTCGTTTATCGAATAAAACTGAAATTAAACTCATAAAGCACGTTCCTCCCTCCTCAGATCGGCTGCAGACTCCTGCACATGATACTTCATTATTTCCTATTGACGAATTACGCATGGATGCTGTGCGAGGGATTCTACTTGCACACCCTACTCGTAAGCGCGTTCACAAGCGAGCATAAACTGGTCAAGTGGCTGATGGGATTGGGATGGCCCTTACCAGCCATCATCGTTATTACCTACGCCATCCTAAGAGGCACCAGTAATGACCTTGCGGACAGCTCACAGTTTGTACCTCATACACTTCTTTCGATTTCTCTCTACACTGTTATTTCCTCGATGTACTTTTTCTCTGTAATGCGATAACGATCCTGTACGTCCAAATTGCGCGTGTAAAACCTCTCGCGCGTAATAAAAATGGCCGCCGTGACCCCACCTGCGATTTTATACCGGCAATATATTTAGTTTCAGCGTAAAACCCGTATCCAACGCTATTTATCTCCAAAGTAAATAATGGCAAGAGTATAAATTCACTTAGAATTTCAGTTTGTACAACAGCTCGAGAGTAGTAAATTCAAACTAAAAGAATGCGATGCGATGCATCGATCACGTGGTTTTCGCGCAACTTCTCTACAAGCACGGCGTACTTGTTGTATTCAAATGCCGGGTATGCGGTGCGTGCGGGATATACGGGTAAACATGCATCGATCACAGCGAATAGTCGAGTACATAGACATAGCGGTTTTGGTTTGACAGACCAACATCGGGGTATTACGCGTGCAGAGAGCATCGCCGCTCGGCTTGCAAGCACACGATGTTGGTATATACCGCAGTTTAATTGATACACAATGCTGCAGCGACAGCAGCATCAGCAGCAGCATCAGCATCAGCAGCAGCAGCGTCGCGTTTCAAGATCCAATTTCGAAAGGACGGAATCACCTCGGTGCTAAGCAAAGCAAACTGTTTGAACGTTAAATTCGCGCGCATCTACCTAGGAAGCATAACGTTATCGATGCAAACCGCAGCGGAAGCGATCCCGCCAAGAGTTTTACCCTACAGCGATAACCAGCTTAATCCCTTGACCGTTGCCTCACGATGCATGGTCTGCACTTTATAGCCACGGGTCGGCATTAAGTGCATTGCACATTAAAGCTGCTCCTGCGTAGTTTTAAGTAAACATATTCATCACTCGTGACAGCTGCTGGCATTGAAAACGGGTAAGAAAGCTGTGCCACCGTATAATAGACGAGATTTGATGGAATACTTTCAATGCAACAGCGAATATTTTTCTATACAATTTATAAATATAAAGATTCGCTGCGTGATGAATTACGTGCGGAATCTTATACCTTTTGCCTTGTTGCTCAGTCTGGTTGGTAACCCCTCAGGAACTTCATCAATCAGAGGGTGACGCGGTAACAAATGTGCGCGGGTGATAGAAATAGCGGGGGGGGGGGGGGAGGCAAACAGAATGAAATAAAGTTGGACCGAGGGTGAAAAATCGTCGAACGGAAAAGCGGCTGCCAATTCCAAATCAGCTCGCACCAAATCAGCGAAAACTCGGTTCGATCTGGTCCGGCGTAGACTTTAATATTATAGATGCGTATACGTGACGCATCGTCGACCTAAAACCTCTACGGAGACGATCTTTCTCGTAATAAACGGATGATTCGAGGCTTAACGACCCTCGAAGTCAACGGGGGTTGAGAAAAGTTGTCGCATCCCGCGAGGGCATCCGGTTTGGGTGCCAAAAAGTATATACATATATGTGTACATACATACATAATACGCTCCCCGCTTAAGGATGTACTGGCTATACATCCGCAAGCAAAAGTGAATCTCGTCGACGATATTGAATACTTTGTAATCGGATAAAAATCGGAAAAGAATCAACCGCAATAAAGCCGATAAGAAACTTAAATTTCAATAAAGATTATTCCCAAAAGTTAGTCACAAATTCTTTAAACAAAACGTTGTTTAACAAATTCACAGGGAATGATTTTTTTTTTTTTGTCATGTGAGATGAATTCGGTGACTTTTCTGAATACACGTGAATTTTTAAAGAATTTTCTCATTGTTACAGAATTTCCGTTTCCATAAATTTTTCATTTCGAAAAATGGAGAAAAAATCGTGAATTTTGGATAAGTTTTACGCTGCAGGTAAGAAGTTTTCGGGGCATTGAACGAATAGTTTCGTAAATACAGCCTTTACAAATTTCAAAATAATGAGAAAACTGTTTAAAAATTCGTGTGTTCATTCAGAATGATCAACGAATTCATTTCACGTGACAAAAATAAAATATTCCCTAAAAATTTGTTGAACAATGTTCTGTTTAAGCAATTAGTTAAAAACTTTTGGGCATCATTATTATCGAAATTCAATTTTTTTATCGTCTTTACTGTGATTAATTTTTTCCGATTTTTATCTTATCACAAAGTATTCAATATCGTCGACGAGACTCACTTTTTGTTGAGAATGTATAGCGAATACATCCTCAAGCCTTTATTCTTATGGAAAAGTACGCTTCTCGAGAAACATTTAAAACTTTTACTTTCAATTTCTCATCCAATTTAAATTCCGCTTTATACCCGCCCGATACAGGTATATGTAGGTATATGTATATACATATATATACGTATATAGCCGAGATGACGAATGCCTCTGCGTATATTTCAACCCAGCACATAATGTATAAGGCGTGAGGCTGCTGTACCCATAAAAATCCGTACTTTTTATCAGATTCACACATCTTACGGAACTCTGTTAGGAAAATATATTCGCTTTAACACTTTTTTCAATTTCCCAGTAGGTATAATACACTCGATAATTTATGTTGATTCCACGCCTGAGCGCGTAATTTTAACCGTCAGCGAATAAAGTTTGTTTAAAAAGTCGGCAAAAATATAACGCTCTAAATCTGTATTTTTACATTTCGATTGTAATTAAAAATATAAGGTAATTCCACTTTTGACTCAATAAGAGTTTACGGACTTGCCTAATATTTCATCGACTAAGCTCGCAGTCAGCCTATGTTTTATTTAAATGTACAAGAGAAATTTTGAGATCTACAAATCATTCAACTGCATCTAGACGATAAATTACTTTCTAATGTAATTCTACTTTCAAAATAATAACGAGCATCAGGTACACGCGGGTAATTTTGCGAATATTCATTTTCTTGATCGTGTTACGACTACCTAACGTTTTCCGCTGAAAGATCAAAGCGACGTCCGTATGTACATTTCGTGCTTCAAGCTGAAATATCCTCTTTGTGCCGTACCTTGCGAATAATAATAAATTGTTTCGTTCCAGGTGCTGGATCAACGAGGGAAATTACGCGAATGTTCTCATCTATCCGGTCTGCGTTTCGACGTTGTTGAATCTTCTATTCCTTTGTAACATCGTTCGCGTTCTTTTGACGAAACTCCGTGCCGGTCCTGCGATCGGAACAAGACCATCGAGATCAATGCTGCAGGCTTTCAGGTGTCTATTTTTCACAATCGACGTGATAATAAAAAGACGCGATAAAATTCTAATGACGTGTCATAATATTTCCGTGCGTTCATCTCTTTCAAGGGCGACGCTACTTCTGGTTCCACTGCTAGGGCTTCATTACTTGGTCATTCCGTTCCGCCCGCCGAAAGGCCATCCATGGGAACAAGCCTACGAGATCATCTCTGCCATTACCGCATCTTTTCAAGTGAGAGTTCAATTAATTCTTGTAATTTTTCGCGAATTAGCCGAAATTCAAAAATTAAGGACACGAATGATTTCAAGATAAAACAGAAATTCAAACGCACCGCCGTATAATCAACCTTTAATTATATCAACATGAGTTCGTAATGAAATAAAATCCATGGAACTTGTAACTACATGAAATCACTAATAATTTTTAGGGTCTCTGTGTCGCAATCCTGTTCTGTTTCTGCAACGGCGAGGTAAGTCCTGATTGACCTAGCTACGTGCGTATTACGTTTCAACGTCAAGTTATTCAATCTCCATAAATCTGTATACGACCAAAGGACAATAATATTGTAATATTGTAACTACGATGCAAATGTTATACGATACACAACGTCAATGTAGGTACATCTGAATTCTAGAATTCGCATTAGCTTAATATGTATGTCTGCGATATACTCGGCAGGTGATAACTCAGTTCAAACGGAAGTGGGAGGGAACAGCGTTCGTCAGAAAGAGGGCAAACTCATGTACAGCAACAACCGTCTCGGTAAGATATCTCCCAGGAAGATGAGTGACGGATAGAAAAATGCTCCCTAAACCTATACCTCTGAACTAATACCCGTAATGCATTTCCCGAATCAATACAGCAGGATCGTCTGCCTGGAAATCTGAAACTAACTTACAACTATATTATGACGAATCTCTCGAGTAACACAAAAATATCAGACGATTCTGCAACATCGATCCCTTATATCGTATTTATTACAATCACTCTGTGATTCCATCCGGTTCCTTATTATTGTATCTAACAATCCATACGTAGACTGTTGAAGAAAAAAATCCGATTGACCTTATAACAATTTATTTGGATGTTGTGTGGTGAATGCTAAGAACTAAAATATTATCTTTGAAGCATTGACAGAAATTAAATACTTAGTTTTTATCATCAAGGTCCGTATCGCAAGTCGTTTTTACTCTTCCGTCGTCTGTAAATTGGAACAAATTCTTGTTCGTTCCATCTAATTGACACGAGCGTAAACGAAACGAAGCGTAAACTCAACTATGAACACGTGTTAATTTCGTAAGAACAACTGAACAAGAAACGGATCTTCGCAGGCATGAACATTCGCATGAAATTCATTCCAACAGTATACCTATGCAATTGTCACGTGAATTTGTATTACATGAAATTTGTATCGTCAATGGTGCAATGCGGACTAACTCAACTAAGCACTAACAGATTTGATAATGGTTGAAAAAATTGACAAGGGTTGCAAGATATAAAAAAACAAAAACCCAGGCATGATAATTTACAGATACCGAACGATTGTAAGTAAGCCAATCGACGTGGCCAAGTTTTTCTAACTCGCTCGCACGTTTTTCACGTAACCGCAGAGTGCTAATTTTTGTACGGTTTTAATCAAATGACAATCAGTCAACGTGATTAACAGAACTGACAATGACGCGCGGGGTTTCTCCAGCCCCGCGTTTCCTCGACGCTTAAATTTCGGGAAATTGTATCGGTGATTCGTTCGAAGGGGTGATCGATCGTCGTCCGTATCGTGCCAATGGCATCGCCCGAGTCGAGTCCATTTTGGGGTGTTGACTGTTTCAGTTTGTCCGATCGACCGCAGGTCCGATGGCGGGAGAGGAGAAGGTGTGACTATCAGTCGGCGGCGGGGGTGGATCCGCAGGAGTCCGCGGGATCCAGCACGGCCGCCGCGCGTCGAGGAAGTAGCAACCACCTCCAGGTTCTCATAAAACGCAACGACTCGGCGAACGACTTCAACCAATACCAGAGCCAGTGCTGATTACTACCCAACGGACGGCTGACTAAGATCGAGAGGGATTTATAATTGCCTGTGGCGCTGGATCACCCTAGCTTAATTCTCAACCCCCTCCCTCCCAATCATGATCGCTGAATTATTTTGAAACCCCAACGTTGAGACGTGCTTTTATTGTCGCCCAAATCACTTTGTCCCCAGTCCAATATTATCGTTACAGTTACAGTTGACAAAAATTCACTTCGTTAAAACTGTGGGGTTTCGAACTCAAATACAGCTCTCTAAATTTAAATCAGTGAACTTCCGATAATTCCCGGTTATAAGTGTACCGCTGGAAAAAATCAGTACACGTACACTGACGATTCGGTCACTTTTCATCGATATTTCAATGATTTTCAGTCTACACTCACCGATTTTTACCCGTGGTATACTTGTAACTGATTCGTGTTTAGAGAGCGTGCGGCAGGATTTCGAAAGCTCAAATTCACGTACATGCGACAAATCGATTACGTGTCTACGTATGTATGTCTAATATTACATAGCCAGGTCGGAATCACAGAATTTGTATTTTGAGTTTCTCAGGTCAGATATTGCGGCATTGGGTTGTACATTTCTTATATACCTACGTTCTGTTACACGTTATACGTAATCGTTTGAAAATAACGAACTAGCATTTTATAACAATCAAGTTGCATTTATATTGTCGAATTATAATCATGTGTTATCGTTATGTATTTTTCTATACCGAAAATAAGTCACGCAATTCCCGAAAAAATCAGCTCAAATTCCTATTTTCCAATCAAAATTTCATCATATTTAAACGGTAATACTGCAGTCCAGAAACTGAGAGACGATATAGTTTTCGATTCATCTAAAAACGAAGTATAACCTGAGTGAATGAATTCAATTCGATTCTGGTGTAAGGTACTTACTACATGATATGTTGCTAATCATACTTTTGATTCTAATTAAGGTGGATTATACGGATCATCAAAGGGTATAGTGACATTATAGGGAAGACCGAGGCGAAATGGGGCACTTAGGGAAATAACATGGTTATATACTGATTCTATCGACATCTTTCTATTCCTGCAGCTTACTCACAGCAAAGGGAATTATTCCACTTTCTAAGCTGCCAACAAAGAATATTCCTTTTATTTTGGAACAAGTGAGAATTTTTTAAAAGAAATGTTAACAAAATTTGACGTTCCATTTTTTACCTGATCTCCCCTACAATTTCGTGCTCAATTACGATTTCTTGTCTACGGTATAGTGAAAGAGAATAAGTAAATAAATAAATAAATAAATATATAAACAAATGAAAATAGGCTTTGAATACGAACTGTACAAAGTAAATATAATTATTTTTTTTCACCGGTATCAACAGATTCATCGACTGTAAAATCCTGCACTAAAGGATCGAAGCACCGTATTTTGGCTACACGTTCCTGAAAATTTAATATTTTTAAATGGCGGAACGATACCTCAAGTTTTTCTCGTCATGTTTGGCAAGTTGACTGTTTAGTTCGCAGACTTTGAACTTTCATTCACATTCGTTATCATGAAGTTCTTGAAAAATTTGCCCATAAATAGAGCAGTAGCCAGAAAACAGTGTATCTATCTACCTTACACGCTGTATCAAATTCAGCTTTAGAACAATTCGCTATGTCAAAGATTCCGTACTCGTCATATCACTAAAAATATAGAGATTATAACAAAAAAAAGGAATTTTTATACAGAATGAAGTAAATTTATTATATATAAAATTATATATCTTTCATATAATTATATACGTAAAAACAAAAAAAAAAAAAGAAAAAAGAAATGAGAAAAACCTAACAATAATGTTAAAAGAACAAATCAACGAAACTACGCATGTTATACATATATAGGAATATATCTGGTGTACTAATGAGGTGTATTGTTATAAAAATAAAATTATAACTACCCATAATTACTAATAATGATATCATAATTATCAATCGAACACATCACGATCGCTGCAGAAAATAATGAACGAAAATGAAAACAAAGATGGCAGTCTACTTAAGAGAGGGAAATCTGCTTTGGCCTGGGTAACCATTAGACCAAATTTACCTTATTGGTTCGTTATCGTGGTGTGATAATTACAACGTGGACATAAAATAAAATACACAAACAAGAAAAATAACTGTAAAATAAACAAATCAATGTTTTTAGCCTGTATATCTTTCTGTACAGCACAAAGTAATACGTGTAAATAACTTTGTATACTTAAAATGGGGGGAAAAAAAAAAAAGAATAAAATATAAAATAAATACAACTGTCTGTAAACTAAACATGTGCACATATTATTCCGACATATAATATTGAATGTCAAGTAAGTAATTTGTCACACAATATAGCTGTACGAAATAAATATGACCGTTGTTCTCCAAAATGGAATGTTCATCTTTTATTATCCCGTTTCATTCATCTACTAGACTTTATCGAACTGTCATTTTAGTTGTCAGGTAATGCATGTTATGGCACATTGCCCAGAGCAGTTTTTTTTTACTTGTTATAGTCTCGCATTAAACACCGTTCTACTTTGAATATAATCATGAGACATACGCTTTGCTATTACTTATCACACTCTACCTTTTTTTTATAACAACTGATGAGTTTGTTGAGGCAAAAATATCCAAATAGAAAATGAAAAATAGTTTATTTCGTCCACGTATTCAAGGCTACACGAATATTTTTTACAATCATTTTTCAGGGAGTCTGTTGCTGCCGATTTAATGATTATATACGCAAGAATGGTTAAGAATACAATACGACGTTTCATCGATATTATCCTCGAACAACGCTGCCTGCAGCTTAATCAATAGTTTGCAACAGCTGTTGATCATAATTATATGCCTGTTTTAATTTCAACATTATTCCATCATTACAACGTATGTCGAGGTGAATACGAATGTTGGTTATTTACTAGACGTGTATAATGTAGGTATTTTTATCCAGTTAAATATAAAACAGCTGCATTTAAAACTTTTCTAACAAACTTTTGGTCTGAATAATTCTCAAAAAATGTTGTTTGATATCGCAAGTACCAGACATCAACTTTTGAACACTAAGTTGTTCTGTCCGCACTTTTTCTACCACAAGCATAATTAAAATTTTGTGTCCATGTTTATACAGAGCATATGACCAATGAAACTTGGAAATGAAAGCATGAGTAAAGAAATTAATAAAGTTAGTTTCATCTTTGACAAAGATGAATAAACCTTGTATTATTATACGTACCAGACTTATGTTCCAAGTATAAATTATTTCCCTGACATCAAGGCCAAAAGAGATTCGCCAATCTTGGAAGAGTCAGAGCCATTACTATGCTCGATAAAAGATTGACACTATGATTATCAAAGACTTGCCTACCACTAATATGCTTCACACCTTTCCCAGGGCGTTCCACAACTTTGCCAGTCTCATCTAAGCCTGCTCACGGAAAATGTAACGAAAAACGAAAATAAAGAAAATATAACTCAAACTGAAATTTTTCTATCTCCTCTTGATTTTGTCGCTTAGTTTGCTTCCACTTTTCCACATTACGTAACACATGAATACTCACCCGAATACTGCAGAGTGGCTCCTAGAATAGAATCAAGTACGCTGCCTGCGAGACCAGCATAACCACCAGCAATAATGATTGGCCATTGGGGTGCAGCCAGTTGCAGTACGACTGTGTCTACAGTGTATAATACTGCAACATAATTGAATAGCCCTACGACTAGGCCACCCGCTAGAGACATCAAAAGCCCAATCCAAGTAACACCACCATTAGTACCTGTATTTGAATATATTTCCATTAATGAAGGAAATAAGGTTGACACCAAGTTGAGAGTAGTAATAATTTTCAGACTTGAATGTTTCGCCTGTTAAATGAAACTCCAATTAGGTATATCCTGTTTGAACTAATGTAAGTAAACATATTTCGATGTGTTTCAACTTAGAATAAACAATTCCTGAAGAGCGCGTTTATCCTAAGATAAATTAAATATCTTCCAGGTAAACCGATTCAACAGTGAAAAAAACCTTTAGGAACTCTCTCCCTTGTGGTGATCAAAAATGGTTCCGAATCCCCAATCACAGTACCAAGTTCCGATGCCCATGTATCACCATTGCAACAGGCAAAGGCACCTGAAAAAAAAGTTTCTATATCAAACAAATCCTTCTCTATGTGCAACTTACGATTTGAACAGATACCAGTCTTCACGAACTTGCTGAAGTCTGTGAATCTTCAACAGAATAAATGAAAAATAAGCAATATCTCAGCTTGATGTAAGAATAATTTCAAGGCTGCCGTAGTTTGCTCTCACTTAATTTGCTAGTTTAAAGAAACTCGATCATAAACTACGTATCTAAACAAACATGACCAGGTTTCAGCGGACTGCTTGAACTTGGAAATACTTTGAAGGTGACGTGTGATTACATTCGCTAAGATGAAACTAAAGTGAGTACAGGACAATACATACCTAATATTCCAACCGATAGCCAGGAACTCCTATAATCTTTTGCAAAATCGATTGGCCGTTCTCCACATCCAACGTCCAATAAGTATAGCAACGCTAATTGGGTTGCCATTCCTCCATTGCATAAAACTTGTATCCAATTCCTTTGACCACCTTCCTTAAATTCTTCCTCCAATTTTTTCTTTTTATCAGATCGAAACTTGGTGGCTTTCGAAGAAGTGAAAAAAAAAGCTATCAAACAAGCGATGTGCGTGTAACTTGTAATGCTGAGAATAAATCCTGTGAACAATCCTGCACAAAATACATGAGATAACTACATAAAGGTCGTAAACTTGGGAAAGACAACTCAATTCGTTGAATCCAGACACGCGGACAAAATATTTTACCTAGAAAAGCTCCGCTGAAATCCAAACTTTTCCGCTTGAGACCCCAACCAGCAAAAAGTATTGGGATTACAACTGCAGTCAGCCATCTCCAAGGAGAAATGACAGATTGTCCTATCAAAAAAAGATGGCATAGATTTATTGAGAATTTGTGTAAGCATCTAAATTGTAACATTCCTAGAGCCAGTTAAAGTTGAATATTTTTGATGTTACAGTAAAGCATATTGTACTATTACAAAAAGAAACTTATAAACAAATTATATTTAGGTGACTTGAAATTCACAGATATTGAAGCTGATACAAAAAAATATCTACATGCCTCGCAAATTGGAAAATCAAGTGTTTCAGATCGAAGAAAGTCACCCCTAATTGTCGCTTGTAGAAAATATATTCTATACTGCGCGAAAACTATGTAGAAAGCCTAACAGGCTCGAATTAACTATGCAAAATATTACCGTCGGTATGTTGTTCGACATCTGGTGTCAAGAATGAGTAAATCACATTAACGATCCAGAATAGCATAGAAATTGGTATAGCAAAGGCACATAGCAAAACTGGCATTAAGACCCTCGTTTTCCCGTCATTGTTTTTCTGACTTGCTACCATTTTGGCGAGAAATTATCATAATTCGAGGAACAGCCTCCTCGATTTACGTTTAATTTATAGTTTCGTTGTACCCTTAACTAAATCTGTTAATCTAACAATAATTCTGTCACAGTTCAGCCAAGACTAGGTTAACAATTTCAAATTCACAGCAGCTAAACTTATAACCAAGGTAAAGAGCGACGGCTATAATCGTGGACGAGATAATCAGGCCGCAACGTAGTAAAAGTACGTGTCAGATATACAGCTCTTTAATACGCCGCTTATTCGTTACAATTACTACGCTGCAATATTGACATTGCAAATGATTAACCGTCGTGATTGACCATTTCAACGTAGAGATTCCGCGGCTGCCTTCGTGACAGTCAGTGTTGCCAACGCTCAATTCAAAAACGCAATCATTAATCAAGGTACATTTTCTTGTGCGGCAAACAGCTGAATGCAGCATGCTCCGAGTGGTTAATCCACCAAAATCACCAATCGGTGGCGTCTCACGCCTCGTGATTTTGGTGAATCGACCAATCCGAGCATGCTGCATCCAGCTGTTTGCTGCGCATGAAAATGTACCTTCAGACGAAGTGAGTGCGAGGTGCCCACGATTTTGTGGCATCCAATAACGAGGAAAAAGTTTTTAAAACTAATTTTCGGCCTAATTTCAGCTCAGTGGATAATTCAGAACGTATTTAACATGGCGAAATGCCACCGTAGTGGTCGTAAAGAAATAAATCACAAATATATTAACAAATGATGTTGTTGCAGCAAGACTGATTGGGAACAAAATTGACTGGAAAATTTTCATTGGCTAAGATTATACAAACGCTTCACCATCCGCAACGAATAAACCAATCGCGTCATTCTTACACAATAATACTCAAAATACTTAAACTAATGTTCGTAACAGAAGTTACGTCAAGAATACTCGGGATGCATCGAAAATACGAACTGACGTAATTCCAACGTGAATTTTATTACTAAGATCGAAATCAATTTCTGCTACAATCCTTATAATTGTCAACAGACCCATGATAAGTCCTGAAAAATTCGAATTGGGATGTGCCATGAAAAATTATATAGGTCAGGGAACATTTCACCTCAAAAAAGATAAACTGCCAAGCCGCCTGAGATGCGATATTTCTCCAATCAGTAATTTTACACATCTGAATTCGATTTTGGTAGGATTTATTAAGGCTTTATTAACTATTTCGGAAATCGTAGCAGAAATCGCTTCAGATGGTAGTAAAAAAAGTTTCATAGGAAATGCAATTATAGATTTGATCAGCAGGAACAGACAAAAGATTTGATCAGCAGGAACAGACAAAAGATTTGAATATCTGGAACAGTAAAAAAGTTTGATTAGCTGAAACAGTCAAAAGGTCTGATCAACTGAAAAAGTCAAAATATTTGTTTACCTCGAATGGACAAAAGATTTGATTAGCTGAAACAATCTAAAAATTTGATTAGCTGAAACAGACAAAAGGATTGGTCAACTGAAACAGATAAAAGGTTGGGTTACCTGAAATAGTCAAAAGTTATGATTAACTGAAACAATTAAAAGATATGATATGAAAAAGTTTGGTTAGCTGAAACAGACAAAAGGTTTCGTTATGTGAAACAGACAAAAGATTTGATTAGCTAAAATGGACGAAGTTACGATTAGCACAAAGACAAAAGTGCATTCACCGACAAAAACTGTGCCAAGCCCAACGTCAACATTCATGAAAAGTCTTCTACTCTATTATTACTATGATTGAAGAGAAAATTATGCATTTCTTGAATCAAAATCAATTGTCTACCTGGAATTATTGAAATGAATATTTTGTTCGAGTGAAGACTGAATATTTCTCGGTATACTTTTAAAAAAAAGTTAGCTCATCGTCTTGTAACAATAAACAAGAAAAACAGAAAAAAACATTTTTTTTTACTATATCCACATGTTTTATAAATACTTACGACAAGATTCTTCACTATCACTATACACTCCGCGATTTCTATCACCGTAAATTTACCGCTGGCTTGCAAATGCCACGCGTTCTCTCAGAACCTAAGGGTATCAAGTCTACGCTCAATAGGTGTGGTCAATTTCAACTTGAAAACTCAGTTGCAGGTAAGAAAATTGACTGAAAAGCTGAAGGCTTAACATATCGAGAGTGCTTTACTTTTCGATATACCGTTTGCGAAATCGCTAAGCAAAAAGCGCGATCGATCGACTCGTATTATCCGGGTGGCCACAATTTTGCTAAAATATAATTCGTTGACTTTCGTCGCCAATCATCGCATAAAAAGCGCGTCTGATTCCTGTGATTAATCTACGCGCAAAAAGGCGCGACCGATTAACCTGTCAAAAAACCTTAGAAATCTAGGATTTGTCGTAAAATTCTATAGAAACCCAATCCGCATCTGCGTCTTTTTGAATTCGACACATTGCGATGCGGATTGTTCTTCCGAGATGCGAGTCAAGTCCGAGAGGGAGGTTGGAGCACATGCATTATTGTGTGGCGTGACGGTCGGCGGTCCTCTTCAACGCGACGTCTTCGAGCTCAGCATCTCGTCTCATCCAGCGTACCACGGAGCGCGATAGATGGTCCAGAGATGCGTTTTGCCCATTCAGACGATCACAGAGATCAAATGAATGAACTAATTATCGATAATGACTAAGTAATTTAAATGAATAACAACTGCAAAATGATTGCAGAATGACAAGAAACGAGAAATTGAGCCTCGTTAAAATTTGAAAGGTCACTAATAATTCGGAGACTCTTATATTCGAGTCTTTTACGTGTTTCTGGAGAAAAATCACTGTGATCATTTGACGCTGTGGATTACAAAAGTTAGTAACATCGCGGTACCTCGCGACCTTCCTACCCTCGCCTGATTCCCAACAAAACCACCCAACGGAAATGTTGAAAAAAGATTCACACGTAAATCTGCACCAAGCCCCGCGACGGATCCCACAACGACTACCTACCTACCCGATTACCTATATTCGTTCTAAACGATTTTTCATTCTTTCCAACACACATCATTCTTCCTCATTTGCGCCGTGGTCACTGTCACTTACTTTTTCATTGTTTGCCTGTGGGGAGCAAAATGTTTTTGTACCGTAGTCAGCGACAATACTATTTTAGTCATTGCTGGCTGACTATCGGTACATCAACCTTTCGTAAGATGGATTAAAAACATCCTGTATGCTAATCAGCATTTTTCGAACCGATCTAAGCCTGTACTTGTTCAATAGTTGCTGGGTACTAAGAAATTGAAGATGATGCAAGATATATCATGCAAGTTGATACGTTACGTTCCTCCAGACTTTAAAATGCTATCGATTAAACAATCGGTGGCATACTTGTTCAAGCCTCAGGTGTATCCACCACTTAAACAACATCATTGGAAAATTCAACCGTAGCTATAAGGTAATTATATCTGTATCTAAACACAATTTGTTTTCGCGAATGTCGAATAAGAGATGGTGACCTGTCGCGATGCTCATTCCATTTTCAGCAACGTGCAAAATTTTCTAACTTTGAGTGACTATGGTAAAATAGATTAACTGTAACAAAAAAAAAAATGCACCAGCTTAAAGTCAAGCACCGTTGCGATCACGAATGAGCCTATCCATGCAGCTAAGATATTGAAGATTTGTGTAACCATTGTTACCGCCACGCCACGTGATGGAGGAGTCCCAGGGAAATACACCTGTAACCCAAACACATGCAAACTCACCAGCGTTGCTGAGTAATGGAGAAGTTACTCGGATGTCTCTGCTCAACTCTGAAAAAACGAAAACACAAGCTCAAATTGATTGATCAAACTAGATCTTCAGTTCTGAAATAAATTATTATTATTGTCTACTTCCATATTTATTCGCCACATATTACGGAATGACAAAAATTAGGTTTCAAATGTACCACATTGAATTATCAAACAATAATTAAGACAAGTTTTCTTACCTGCTTAGGGTTGCTCCACACTTTACATGTATAGCATCATGTTGCCGTAGCATCTCAGGTTGTATGGCGGTGACACACTTTTCATACTACAACAAGAATGCAATTAAATATTACTCGCACAATGTACATGGATCAAATTTCAGGTGAATGCATTGCCTGTGTTAAAATAAGTTATTTGAATGATATTTCAGTGGTTTCTGAGTTATTTACAAATGAACTGCCAAAATTAATACTAGAGGGTTAATAAAATAAGCGCAGGTATTGAATATACGCATAAAATTAGTGAGAAATTGAAATCATGCTCAATTAAAAGGGATATGGTAATCAAAAATCATATCGAATATGTACCTTTCAGTTTAATTCAATGCATAGCAGGTGATTTAATTTTCAATTTGTTGTCGGAGATCGATTGATTCGGTTACGTCTTTCGGATCATCGCTTTTTGTTAACAGTACTGCAACATAGTGTGCCCCTGTTAACAGGTGAGATATAACGACATTTTAGTAGTATTTGTTTTGCAAAATCAATATACAAGATGTTGAAAAATTACTATTAATTTCTAAATATAATGAAAGACTGAATACCAATCAATTTCAATTAACTGACAAATTTCTCATATTGATAGTAGCCCAACGGTATAATCAAGAGTTATCTCAAATGTGTACCTGTTTTCAATATAGTCTTGCACAAAATTATGACTTGGTCAGCTTCTGCATTTTGATTTCAAACACATATTGCCGGGATCACTTGGTGCGGGTATTCGCTAACTTCGATCATTCTTGCAGTAGTTCAATTCTGTAATCACATGAAGGACAAAACCATAACATTTTGTTAATATTTGATCGGGTTCAACATCCATATACTCAATGCTTACAATTTTGGTTTGTAGATAATGTGTTATGCCAAGTATTGGAAAATCTTAGCAATTACATAAACAAATGACAAATGATTAGGATTGTTTTATACCTATTGTTTATATGTAAGAAATTCAACAATTCCACTATGGATTGATGTCTTCCAAGATTTATTGACAGGGCCTTTCAATCTAGATAATCACCAATGCCACTCAACATTGCTGGAGTTTCTTTCTGCAACCAGATGAAATAATACAATATTTTGCTAGTACTTAATTCATCTTCAATAACGATTTGAACAGCATGCAAAATTCACCATAGTTATCCTAAACATAATAGGTACAGTACTGTTCATAAGTTCGGGATCACTTTCCAAATTTTCTAGCAGGTCAAAAAATTAGATATCTCAGCCAAAAAAGGCGCAGAAAAATTTTCTAGGTCGCATTTAAAAATAGAAAAACTCAGCTTCATTATCGCTTTTTGCAACATCCTCTACGACCTTTTTAGCACTCACTAGGTGATGTTAAACATGTCGTTTTCTCGCGATTTTCATACGTTCATAAAGTCGCGCACAACTTTTTGGGAAATAGCAATAGGAATTATTTCTCAGGACTTTCAAAGAGGGCTTTCAATTATGACCCCTTCAAAATAAAATAATAAAACTTTTTTTGCCCTTGACATTTAATTTTAAACCTCATAGTTCTCGAATAACGATGAATTTTCCAAAAACTGAAGTACGTTACAGAAAATTACTTAACTTTGCGGAAAAAAAATTGCAAGCATAAAAAAAAACGGAATTAAGGCTGAATCTCGCCCCTTAGAAAGTCCTTGGGAGAAATAATTCCTATTGCTATTTTCCGAAAAGTTACGCACGATTTTATGAAAGTATGAAAATTGCGAAAAAACATGTTTAACATCATTTATGAGTGCTAAAAAGATCGTAGAAAACATTGAACAAAACGATAAAGTAGCTGATTCTTTCTATTTTCAAACGCAACCCGGAACATTTATCTACGCCTTTTTTGCCTGAGATATCGAACTTTTCGTCTCGATCGAAAATTTGAAGAGTGATCCCTAATTTATGAACGTTACTGTATGAGTAATCAAGAACAGTTGACGATTTAGATTCACTCGAATTTTCGAAACGATTAGTAGCGCTGTGATGCGTTAACTTTTGTTTCATTATAATAAAGGATTACAAAATGGAGGATCCCTCCCGGAGGAAATTCGGAAACAGATGCAATGCTTACAGTTTGCATATAAGTATGTAATACTCCACAGTTTGTTGTTAAAATCCAAAACACAACTCACACGAAGGCAACGTTCTGCAAGGCCCGTGTTTTCAAAACGATAGAAAAAAAAACCACAATGGAAGATTATCAGGGCATTTTCTTGTCACAAAACGCTTACTACTATGCAGCATAATAATTACACTGGATTCCAAACCCATTCACACTTTTTGTGTCGTAGCTGGCTGCCTAAACGGATTGTGAGTTAAGCTTGCTACAATGCAACGACGCACTTCACGAAAGTCAGCCGCACAAACAATAACAAACGACACGCGACGCAGAGAGTCGATAATCGAAATCGCGAAAAGCTGACATTGCACCAAAGAATAAAAATTTGATGTACAAAACTCACCTTCGATGTCCCCGGCTGTTTTTATTTCAGTACCTCGGTTCTTTCATGGGCCATATACGCTGCATGCCATTCGTATATTATTCACAGTGAGTTTCGTGGGATTACACTGATCGAATAACGTTATACAGCCTTTTTTTAACCATAAGGTATCGGTGCTTCGCCATGTCCCGAATAATCGAGGCCTGTACATGGAGATCTGAATTCACAACTTACGACTTGCGTAGCTTCACCACGACTGCTCGAAAGCGACTGACATCGCGTTTGGAAGCAATTCTCAACCGGTCGGAAGGCCCATGTGAGCTGCGTACAACGCGGTCAAATCGTCGAAAAATTGCCGATGCACGCGGCGTCAGGCGTCAATTGAAATTTTCTGGTGACTTCCGGTCAAATAAAATACGTTGACGAAAGATATATTTCGACATTCCTGAGAGTCCAATTAGTGAAAAAAGAGTACGACGAAACGATTTTGAGAAAAGTTTCCGAGCTCTGAAAATCACAAACAAAGGACGGTCAACTTCCCTGTAAAATATTGTAGTACTTTTATTTTTCTCTTGTTTTCCAACATTGATATGGAAATTATCAATAAACATCTAACATCTAATAATTCTGGATTTTGTCAGTCGAAATTTGAGTGATTTTAAAAATTTTTGATTACTCAACTCTTTGATTCACTATATCGACGTAATTTTGCAAGAGAAATCGATTGCGCGCATTCCAAATACGCTATCAGGTACTTCATCTCGCTTATTAATTTTCGCAAATTTTTAACACTCCCGATTAACAATCCTATATTTTTAAATTCGTCGAACAAAAATGTAATTAAAATCCACTGACCTAACCATGTAGTTTTGACTCGCAGCATTTTGCCGTTGCGTCGGTATCCATTTTGATAAGCGTCTTTTTACCGCCGACGGCGTAGCGCTACCGTGTCAAGTTGCCGTCGCGTAAATTTAACGCCCGTGAAAATCCAGCCTAAAGTGTATATTCAAATATCTACTAATTCCGCAGGTCCGCCGACGCGAGCGTACGTGAAGGATACTAAATCTAAATGTAATAAATATTAAATGTTTAGTATCCTTAAGCGTACATAAGCTCCTGAATGATGACATCATAACCGAACGGCCGAGTTCGCAAACTTCAGTCGTTGACGGCCACACTTGTTTTTTTTTTTACATCATAGCTGACGGGCTATGCTGCAGAACATTTTTCTTGAGAAAAACCTACACTATTTTCTCATTTTTGTTTTTTCTTCCGCGTATTTCTGGTACATGATAGAACTTTAGTTTTTTCGTCTAATTTCACGTTCAATTATTTTATTTTCTCATTAGCTTCTGCATAATAATATTTTCTTAGTTATGGCATCAATAGGAAGTGAAGGTTGATCAACAGGAAATTTAGAGACTTTACAAATAAGAAATGAGTGTAATGATGAATAAAATATTAAACTTAACTTGTAATAAATTGAATATTAGTATTTGTTAGATGGCATTCATACACACTATTCTATAGTTTATGTGTATATTTATTTAACATATATTCTAGATCGCGCTCGTTCATACCACACTAAAATATCCTATCTTTTTATAATATCACTCTAATTATAAGTAAATTGAAAATTGCAAGGCAAAGTTATAACCAGATGAGCTCGATTATCCGAAATATAGACTTTTAATTCTAACAATCAAATAATGCACGCAAACAAAAAACCCCGCTAAAATCGGAGCATGAAAAATATCCTTATTTATTTAATGTTTATTTATTTTCTTATGTGTGAGAAAGAAATGAAACATCTGCAACTGCAAAGATGATACCTAATAACGTTCGGTCATTCTTTACACGCACAAAATTATGCTTTATGTACAAATTTAGCTTTAAATCTAATTTTAAATTTATATATATATAAGAGGTATGCATAAAAGTTCAATGCACTATAACTTTTTCAAAAATTTTCCACAACTTTAATTTCACAATTATAATTGTAATATGAGTGCACGTAGGTAGAGACCCTTGTAAATATATATAACTATAAGACACTTTCTTCTTTCTCGATAAGATATTATATATTTTAATTGTTATTTTCAACAAGGCCTTTAATAAATTAACAATTACGTAAAATGATGAATGACAATATATGGACTTGTGACCACGTGTGAATATTTATTTGCGACTGTAAGAGTAACGTGTTTATTTGAATTATTTTTAAACTATGAAAGCTAGTTCAAGAATAAATTCAATTCACAGCAAACATGTTTGTATGCGGCATGCGTACATATACACACCTAAATGTTTATATTTTTGCTGAAACAAGGTACTCTTACAGTGTAACAATATACATTGGTATACATGTGCAGATAAAGAAAGCAATAAGGGCGAAGAAAATTGAATTAAGCTATGGTGAAGTAATATAAAAATGATTGTGCTTTACAGCGGGTATAAAAAATAATTAAAATTTATCAATCAATAACAAAAAGATCTCTGTTTTCTGGTCACATCAAAGGCACTTCAACTCTAAAGTTTCATCTAAACACTTAAAAAACTAGAAATTAATATTTTGTTACAGATTTCTAAGTCTAATTCTAATTTTACAAAACAATTTGTTGACTACGCAGCTCTGTAGTAACCGGAAGTAAAATAATCGTTATAGGCGTGTGAAATATGCCATACTTCATTGTATAATTACTATAGTCTAAGAATTATGGCAGTAGAGATTTCGTTTTATAAAGTATAGTAGCTTAATAAGTCAAATTAAATAAATAGCCCCAATAACTTACGTCATGAAATAAAATGACAGCGCTCGATGATAGGCACTTCCGAGACTTCTTTTATGCCATGGGGGGTCGATGAAGCTGGCAACTTACACTGCAGGAGAATTTCAATATACAGCAGTTAGCCTGGTCCACGAACTTCTCTGCTCTGCGTTAACATTCTATAAAACTTGCATCTGTTGCGTAGCTCCCTGGCGGATGCGACATTTGAAAAACGTAGGTAGCAGCTGTACTGCGGAAGCAGTACCGTAACGGAGCAGAAATCTATTTGCCAGGCTAACTGCTGTGGATTGGTCTCCAGTGTGAACATCATGGGCCCCCTTAGTCAAATTCTCACGGCATTAATTATACAATCACGATTATTTTCGTCAGAGTGATTGTTCAGTGACATCAATTTCATGTGCTATCTGAGTCACGGTTTTATAAAACACACTTTGACAAAAAAAAGCCTAATTGACGGTACGCTAATAAGAGAGCACGAACACGAGCATCAAAGACAAGCAACGCTTCCAGGATTAAATTGTTATAATACCGTCAGAGTTCTGTCTCTTCTTCTTAATGTTTGAAAACGATAATTCTACAAAACAGACTGGCACGTATTTCATTAATAATTGAATGAGAATTATGCATCTCAATTACGTAGAATTGTTGTTCGTCACTTCGATGTTAACGGTCGAAGTTATCAAGTTTAATTCAGCGAGTCATTCGCAAATACAGTAATCGAATTTCTAATAATGAAAGCTGAATGAAAAAAATCGTTCGTTTCAAAAGCAAGATAACCGATATATAATTAGATCACTCAGATCGGAAGAAACAGTGTTTCTTGCATATTCAATAAATTAATATATCGGTTACTTGCTTTGTATTGATTAAAACTATCGTGAGATTTGGCGTAAGGAAAGATTCCACTATGCGTATATTTAAAATTACGGTATGATGAAACTTTCTTTTGATTTACAACTTTTTTACTTTCCAACGTATGTGGGGTTTTTGAAGGTAGATGTTGCTTGCTTGTAAATTGGATTTTCACCCTGAAATTAGTAAGTAAAGTCCATTATTAATGAGTATGTTTGTTAGGGCTGTTTGGTATCGGAAATTGGTTACCAGTTTTTTGCTAAAAAATGTTAATAAGCATACACTTCGATATACTAGAATAATGTTGTTTCGTTAAAAACCGAAGTATTAAGAAAACCCGAGATCGCCGAGAAAAATGCGAATTTTGAATAACTAATGAAAAAAAAAAATATCGTGGTAAGTTTAAGAGCTGCTCATCGAATATCTTAACATATCTAATCCACCGACTGCACGAAAACAAAAACTCCGATCGTTGTACAATCGTAAATATTTTCGTTTTCATTATTTCAGTTATTGTGTATTTCAGTATCTTTTGGTGTTCCGGTATTTCGATAAATCGGTATCGATTATATTTCGCAGAGAAATGAACAAAAAATTTTTGGTATACAATAATTCCGAAATATGATGCCCCTAATGATGTTATGTCAAATGACAATGAGACACAAGTTATGTGAGTACATATTAATTACACAATTCATAGCAAAAAATTAATATGCTTACCGTGTCCCACTTAGCCATCATTCTTTCTGTTTCAAATCGCGCAAATTCCCTACGATCGTGAATAGTAGTCAACAATTTCCAAAGTAATAAAAGAGCCAAGCCAATGAGTACAATCGCAGCGATGACTCCCAGGACGATTCCGAGCATGAAAACTTGGGTCGGGCATTCTCTTTTTTCTTGCGCTGCGACAACTACTTGATTTTCCGTTTGGTTGAAGTAGTAGTAGTATTTCACTTTACAGTTATCCTCGTCTATATGATGGCAGAATACTTCATTCTCAGTGGTTACTAGTTCGACTGCCTCAACAGTAACGTTTTTACAATTGTTATCGCAATCTTCTTCTTTACTAAAATTGCCAGTTGAATATATTTTGCATTCAACGCAATTTCTGAACTCAATACAACGGTCAGGACAAGTTGGACATTTTTCACAGAAGTCTCCTGAATGACGTGGATTTCCATCCTCACGACAGACACACTTTCCGCAAACGCAATCACCCTAATCACAAAAAAAATATAACAACTTAAAACAATAAATATGCTTATAGTGATTAAGGTTTGTACAAAAATGAGTTAACTTGACAATTCCAAAGCAAATTCAATTTCACATCGCATTTGTTTTCTACTAATTACAAGTCTTACATGGCCTGAGCACAAAATGTCTTCAGTTGATCCTGGAGCTTTACAAGTCTGATTTGATGATGGGCAATTGCAATCTGGTCCAGTCCATTCGGGCTCACACCGGCACACGCCACATTCACAGGTTCCATGATTGGAGCATAACTGACCGTCGTGACGATCACAAGAGAAGTTATCGCACTCACAGTACGGTCCAGAAATCACCTATAACAATATTAGATAAAGTCTCTCAAACTATAATTCCGAATATGTATTATTCTAATATCTTCGCACTTCGATACTGTGTAAATTTATATAATTTTCGTAAATCGTAGAGAAGCCTATCAGATATAAATCTGATCACAGAATTACTGATTAATCTTTTTGTTTTTTATTTAGTGCAATCGATCAAATAAAAAACTTTAAAAATTATAATTGAGGCTATTATCAAGCATCATCATCAGACCTGACATTTTGAATACATAAAATTTAGGAAGTTGAAAACTTACTTCATCAGGGTTTTGTCTGGTATCACAATCGCATACACCACAGGCACAACTACCTCTTCCAGAACAGTCAACCAACGATGTATTATCCGGTCTGCAGCTTTGATAATATTTGTCACGCATCACGGACTGATCACTTTCGTGATGACGCGTACACTCGCATGTTTTACCAAAGTACTGGTCGTAACAATCACAGACCCCGCATTTTAAAGTGCCCATTGAATTGCACTCAGGTGAATTTATCTGGTACATGGGGTGCGAAGCATGTTCACAGTCACAATCACATATCATGTGGAGATTAACAGTCAAAGTTTCGTTGATACCGACCTGAAACATCAAGGAGGTATTAGCTTTTCAAACTAAGTCTTCAAATTTGAATCTCTCAAACCTTTGTTAGCCATACTGCAAGTTTGAACTACTTACTGGATAAATATTGAACCTTTGGTTCCATTCAGATCTGTTTTTAGGACAGCTGGTAACTTCAATTTTCGCAAAGAAATCCACTTTGGTACCAACTTTCAAGCCATCGCATTTCGATGTTTCTATTGGGGGACCAGCACCCAAACAGCTCGAGTAGTATCTCACTTTTATGCTACTACTGGCTGTATCTTTCATTTCCACAGAACTGGAAATAGCCTCGTATTGTTCGCGGATCAAATCCACTACGTTACTTGAGTCGGCAGATAACTTGCCAGCAAATGAACCTTCGATATGCTTTGTAAGCCTTCTATATATCTGGATTTGACCCTCAGTTACAGCCCAAATAATATTGATCGCATTCTCCTTTACTTTGAGATTAATCTGCGATATACTGGGGTAATCTTGCGATGTTGATTGTGTGTACAGCCCACTGTAGTCGAGGTGGCATAGTCCGTCATTAGGTTTTATGATGCCACCAAGCTTGCCATCCCCGGCGTAGTGAAATCCTGCGTCAGTTGAAAATACCAAAAGTCTACGAGCTTTGGAACGCCATCCTATCTTATCACGACACACAATTGCTTGCATTATAGCATCAAATCCTCCTTCAGGAGCATCTAAGTTACCAGACACTGATGCACGACGAACCAAATCCTATAATCGGCAAAGCAATGTTCAATTACTATACAAAATCAAGTTTTCTCACCATTAATAGTCATTTTTAATGGAGTTATAGCTTGAAAATCAATTTAAGTGACTAGTTCCATTAAAATGTGCATTATTCAATATTTAATGATAATAATAAATTAACAGAAATAATATTGTACATCATCGCAAGGAATGTGCATTTAATATTGCATACGTTATTCAATCTTTGAATTAATAATTGGACACACATATCAACACAATACCATGTAGTGCTGACATATTGCATAAATATCATAGATACAAATTATTATGAAGATGACTAATAAAATTTAGATATACTTACAGCAAAAACACTAGTATTTTGTGACAACGTCATGATGTGCTTGTAGCCATACGGCTTTGCACAACCAGGACATGGTTCCTCAAGGCTGAAACATAAAATTTATTTTTTACTTCTGCTATATGAGTATTAAACAACTTCAAGGATCGTTGGTTCTGTCTTTTCTAAACTTCTCAATTCCTGTAATATTTTTTGTAATTCAATTTTTGAGCAAACATAACATTTGACAAATATATAAATAATAATTTGTTGATTGCTTTTCCAAGTCTATGCACACATTCACCAACATTCAACAACTGTTCACACCTTAGATACAGTATGGATTTGAATGAAACTAAATTTTCATTACTTACGACTTAGGCACAACGTTGAAATAGGGCATAACTACTTTGTCGACAAAGCTACCAAATCCCAAACGGAAATTACTTGTTATTTTGGTCATACTTTGCACCAATAAATCTCCCAAATGTGACAACTTCTCTTTATCATCCTCCATAGACTTGCTCAAGTCCATGAGGTAGTAAAGATCAACTGGATAATCCTCGGCTTGAGAGTATGAAAAAGACATAGTATGCACCTCATCTAAAGCAATGGAAAATACGAATGAAATAATTATCGCATATAAGAATAAAATTCACTGGTAAAAAATATTGTTAATAATTCAGGAAATAGCAAAATTGTCAACAATTAGCAATAATTGGAATTTGAAAAATTTCACTCACTTATCCTAAGGGTCAAATCGACTTCTTGAGGCCAGATTTGAATCGCCTCCTGTCTCCTACTACCACTGCTAGAACTCGTATGCTTAGAGCTAGAGCTTGAGGAAGACGATGAGGAAGACGAAGAAGAGGATGAACTTTGCTCAAATTCACTACCGCCTGCTACAGATGAATAACCACCCTTTGTTAATTCCGCGTGCCGAATCACATCATAAACATTATTCGGATACCGCGTATATTTCTTTGGGCACGTAGCATATATTTTTGTGTTTATGTTTGGCAAAAAACACCTCATCTCCGAAAATTTCTGTGAACATAGGAATACATATTTTACATATACTTACAGATGTAACAACAGGGTAGCCCATTCCGTTACATAGGGTTTTTTGTTAACATAGAAAAAAATTATCCAACTTACAGGAGCAGCGCACCAAGCACAATGTGGAGTTTGTATACATTCGTGGCAGGTTTGCTTGCTGATACAGGGATTCATTCCAGTGAGTCTTTCAGGTAGAGGGTAGTCAGCTTTGACAGCAACAAAAACTATCGCTGTGACAAGGGCCAGAGCCCATTCGAAGCTGCCAAACATCCCTGTAGATCAATAGATATGTGTTACATTCTGCATATTTCACTGCAACCGAACAAGTATGAATTCATACCTCGACAAATTCAGAACCGCTGTACTGCACAGTTTATTGAAAAGGATTGCCCTTATTCAATGCAATCGCAAAATAAAAAACCAATATAAAAGTATTAAGCAAAGGAAATTTGAATCTAATGCCGCATCTGTTAATTGTGATGAAATTGAAAATCCTACTAAAATAAAAAGGCAACTTCATTGACACAATAGTACACAATGGTACTAAACATTACTATGCAACAAATTACACCTTTCGATATCAATACTGAAGAGTCAAATTTTTTTAAATTTATTTACAAACGTGTGAATTCCTGAATACAGTCTTGTAACAAAGTTAGCAGAATATTAATTCTAAATAAATAGACGTTATCTTCTGACATTCAGTTGCCCTACGTATTCCTGGTTAGCCATATGTAGTTATACAGAAAGCCTTATAAGGATATCGTGTGACAGTTGAAAATTAACATGAAAACAGATTATGCTGTCTACTTGGAATAATAATTGAAAGAAACTGGTAGATATATGTGAAACTAAGAGAGAAATAATACGCATTCTAGTAAAGTGTAAATTACTTCGTACAGCAAGAGGATAATGAAATTAAGTATAAAATAAAAGTACACGAAATGTAAAATTTAAAATGAAATGAATTCCAATGAATCAGCTCGATGATAGGTACACTGACCATTGGAAAAACCCACCACAATAAATGTACAATGAAACATTGTCCGTTTTATTTTGCAAAGTACCGGCATCGTGCATTGCATAAAGTAATCAAAATTGACATATTTAAGTAAAAATTAATAATACCAATTAATGTTATCATTGTAGCTAAATATAATACTTCTTTGGTCAGTTACGATTCTTATTTCTACACCCTCACATTTAGCAACAGGAGTCTATTATTAAGCTGCTGAGTCAGATTTTCTTAGTAAGCCAAAGGTAAGACATCATACTTTTACTTGGTAATATCACATGCTGTGATGATGGTATCTGGTTGGTCATATTCGTACGTGAATGATTATTGGTATGAAATCATCCGATATACATGATTCAATGTCAATAAATTTGATTAAAAATTACTTTTCCTCATCCCTAGATTACGGAAAAATCACTGAAAATTTTCAATCGTAACTGAATACCAAAATAATACGTTATACTGCTACGTTTAGGAACACAAGCTGGAAACATGCATACTTATCTCAAGAGCAAAAGTGCAAACAAGAAAGTAAGATAATGGATCCACTATATAGAACTGAAACATTTTCTTACAAACTTGTTTTTGGATATCACATTTTTTTACCAAACAAATGGTCGCATGAATGGCGTATACAACATTTTTGCATCCATATTAGCAAATTTTATAAACAAGAGCGACATCTGATTGTATAATAATTAATAATACGTTGAGAATATTGACAACAAGCAAAACAATGTATCTAATTTGTAAACGGGTGTAGAGATTGTTCGGTACTAATGAAAACGTGAAATTTTATTTCAGTAATTGTTTAATTATCTAATTAAATTTAAGAGATGGATCCGTTTGACTTGCAGGGTCGAGGAAATTTTTTAAATCAAATGTTTCTTAGATTTGATCGAAGGATTGATATTTCCTCACTACTTCTTGTGACGCACATTAATAACAAGAAGCGCTTTCGTTTCGTAGAACGTTGTCATAAATGGTATTTGTACTTGTGAAATGCGCGAGTGAGGTGCGGCCGAAAACCAGTTCTCCCACGCTATATTTGTCCCTTAAGAATAAGGTTTTTGCCCAGTAAATCGAAGGGTGATAACGGTAATATTTTTGGGACAAAGATTTGTTCCACTTGCAGATCATTCAGGTTTGAGAATACGTCTCGATTACCCATCCATTAATGCCGTCATCTCTATATTTACAAGACACCGCATTAGCATGAAAAAGGTTACAGAGATGAGAATCCGTGAACCATAAATTTGATATACGTATTTTTAACTCGGTAAGGCCGGATATGAAATTTGATATACATTTCTTACTTTCTAGATTTGAAGGTGATTATCGGCTGTCCTTATAACATCACAAACTCCGAAGAAATAATTTCACAACTTTGGATCACCATAAAAGGCAACCCCACACCGCCACGGAATAACGACTCAATAACGAGCCGTTCGTTCAACGTCGGGTAGACGACTGGTCACTAGAGTTGGACAAAATATCAGAAGAGTTATTTCGAATTGAGCATATGCGAGTATTGTTATATCGATGAACTCACATCCGTCCCGTATGCACCCGAGTAAGACCCGAGATTATCCGATTATTCACGATAACGTGCTCGTTACCTCTCGTCGAATGCACTTTCCAAATAAGCGGGAAATTCAAATAAACTTATTCAGCTCTAATGATGATGTCTAGTGTACTAATTCGGTACGCGACTATACGACTATTTTTGCGCCCAACCTCGCCGACTGTTCACAGGAGGATGTATGTTGTATAATATTTCTCCAATCTTGCCTTATATGTTGATTATCAAGTATCTGTACCACAACCGCGTACCCGCTAGTTTCCGGTGGGAAATCAGCGACGAATTAGTCATCGTTCAATGATGATGCGATCATTCAGCTGCGGCTACAAAATCTAAATAACCTTGCAACATAATACAACTTTGCATACATATAAGGTTCGTGTTTCGCAAGTAAGCTGCAAATGTTACGTATTCGGATTTTAATTATGCGCCTTCGGTGCACCCAGAAACCCTATTTGCAAACAATTTATATGCGCACTTACTAAATTTTACATCGTGTATATCAGTATATCGAAAAAACTGAACTTCACAGAAACAAAACTGCTTAATGTAGAGTTCATAATTAGTTTTTCAAATTGCAAATTTTCCTTATAAGTTTTTGAAACAGTGACTGACAATCACGCAGGTACGGTGTTACTCGATAGTTTTTCTTAACTACAATTCGCATCCCGCAACCACAGTTGATATTATTATTTATATACATATAGGAGCAGGGTCTAAAATTAATTTATGCCATAAGCTAGCAAGTCTGGGCCCGAAGTTCTGAAAATACTGGACGTAATGTAACCTTACAATTCAGCCGTATTTGAAATCCGGAAATGGAATTGTGTAAAAATACGTTGCCCGCCATATTGATATATTTTGACAGCCTGTGTTGACAGCTTCATTTGCGTGGGAAACAACGCATGTCAAGAAATCAAAATATCCTGATAAAATCCTATAGTTCATTTATTGTACAAATATAGTTTCTACATGTATCATGAGTGACACACTTTCCTCTTATTCCGGCAGCTATGTACAATACGCACGCCAATTCGACGAGGAAAAAACAGCAAAGCTTTATAGGAACATAAAGAAGGTTAGCTTTGACAACTTGAACTGCACCATCATAAAAAAAAACTCATAACTCAAACTGTATTTTCAACTATCCTTTTCTTGGTTCTCAGACGCTTCAAGAGGTGCAACAAATCGCCAGCGAGGTAAATTGTAATTATAAAGAACTCGAAGAGAACATGAACCGTGCAGCGCGACTCATCACAGCAATCCAAATCTGTAAAAGGCGAGAGGCTGAAGCGACGGCATTGACCGAAACAAATGACTAAAACTGTAATAAAAGGAATTTATTCAATTAATAAATAATCAAATTCCTATTCTTGATGGCCGTGGTTTTTTTTTTGTTCTTATTTGATTTTCGCGGGTCAAATCGTAATATCTCGCTTCAAAACGCAAGCGATGACTAATAAAAAGAAAAAGTAAAAAAATCCCTAGATTCTGTCTGCTACATCCTGCTGTCAAACCTGTCATCGTAATTACACACCACATTATACGCAGAAGTGTACGATTTATCGGAAATTAGACTGAATAATACCCGAATACCAATGAAAAATCAAAACTGGAGGTGTGGTTTGTGATTATCTGTTGATCTATCTACTTTGGAATGCCGAAATTCAATCGTAGAGGGTAAGTCGAGAGCTTTGAAAATCTATACCAACGTCAGCAAATTCGAAATATCGAATATTCTATTTTTATTCTTCACGAGATCAACCTCACACGCCGCTATATATTTACCGAATTTACTTACGCTACTTAATAGTATAATCAAATTTCGTTATTTATTCCAGTAACCAAAAGTTGATTATCATATAAACGCATCCGAAAATATGTCTTATCACCAGTACATCTTGAAAGTATGTTTTTTATTTGCAAAAACACGATATAGTCTTTATGTAAGTATTTGATTAGTATACATTTTTCACGTATCCTTTATGTTTTCTCAGCAATATTTGCCAGTGGCCAATCAATTGAAGTGAGTAACCATATAGCTATGCTCTGATAAGATGCCAGCAGAGACGGAGATGACGGCACTTTCCTCTGATCAAGATGATGGGAAAAGTTCCGCTATGCTAGATATGCCTGAGGCTATGAACAACAAGAATTTTCCACGTGAAGAGCGAAGTATTAACGAAAACACAGAGAATTTTGAAAGCAGATTTTCGATCGTTGACAACCACAATGCAACCACCAGCAACGTCATTGATGACGTTGATAGTGGGGGAAAAAAACCGTCCGATAATTCAATTGGCAACGCTAAAAGTAAAAAACAAATTACGAGATGTACGGCAAATGATTACAAACTTAGTCAGACATTGTTGGTACCTGAACAGTCAATTAATGACAAAGGTGTCCCAGGTGGTATGGAAATGTCAAGAGATGGGTCGATATCAACTGATGATATAGAAATAATAGACAAAACCATGAATGTATTAAGTGGGAGTAACGCTTCATCACTAGGACGTAAAGAGTTGATAAGAAAACAGTTTTTGTTTCAGGGCTCTGCTCAGAGCCTGCCAAGTACAAGTTCACTAACTAATTCAGCAAAAGACGGTACGAATATAATGCCAGAAATTTCTAGTACTGATGTGTCTAATACTTTTCGTGATGTGAATACGGGGATTAGAAAATCTTTGAGTAAACAGAAAAATTTCTTGCAACCACAGTCATTTGGTACAGCTGAAAAAGATACGAGCGATGACAGCCAGTTTAATTTAATGTCTAGTAAACCAAACTTAGCTAGTATCAATGCTATAGAAGAACCTAACCAGAATTCAATTCATCACATCAACAGTTTACACAAGAACCATAGCAATTCTCTCGAGTTATTAGTTAGAGAAACCACTGATACTCAAAAACTACCTGGCGAATCATTGAACTTTGCAGAGGATCTCCATTCTCTTCCTCTAAAAATACCTGCAGAATTTTCAAGCTTCAGAGAAGAGTCGCAAGATTTTTCTCCAAAGATATGTGGGGAATCGGCAGACTATATGGAAAAGCCTAACTCTCCAACTGTAAAAATACCTGGTGAGTCCATGAGTATTGAAAATAAGGCATTAGACGCTCCTGTACCTGTAAAAATGCCTAAAGAAATTTTGAGCTGCAGAGAAGAGCCTCAAGATCCTTCATTAAAAATACCTGGGGAATCGACAAGCTTTATACAAAATCCTCAATCTCTGCCTGTGATCATACCTGGAAAGTCAATGATTTTTGAAAATGAGGCTTTAGATTCTCTCACACCTGTAATCACACCTGAAGAATTTTCCAATTTTAATGAAGAATCACAGGAACCTCCTTTAAAAATTCCTGCAGAATCGGCAAACTTAATAAAACAGGCTGAATCTCCACCTGTGGAAATACTTGGTGAGTCAATGAGTTTCGAAAATGAGACACTAGATTCTCATATACCTGTAAAAATACCTGGAGAATTTTCGAGCTTTAGAGAAGAATCGCAAGATCCTCCTTCAAAAATTCCTGGTGATTCGTCAAACATTAAGAAAATAGCCGAATCTCCACCTGTGAAAATACCTGGCGAGTCAATGAGTTTTCAAGATGCTTTGAAAGACCTCCCAATGCCTGTAAAAATAAGTGGAGAACTGTTGACCTCAGAAGAAGATTCACAAGATCATCTACCTGTGAAAATTCCAGGGAAATCGTCCACCAGATATGTAGAACAAGAGTGTTCTTCATCTATTCGAACAACTGGAGAATTATCAAGAAGCGTTAGAGAAGATATATTAGAATCAGATAATAGTTTTGATTCCACTGATGGAGCTGCCTCCTTACCTTTAAGAACCCCTGTGATCACTGCAACCCATGGAAAAAATTCTTTTGATATAGCCTCGAGTGAAGATCAAAAGACAGTGATTACATCCATAAAGCCTTTTAGATTACCAAGCTTACCTAATTTGTTTGAAATCCAGGGAGATTCTGCTGCACTTTCAGAATCATTAAACACTGTTCAGCGCCGTCTAGATGAGGCTCGGAATTTTGAGCTTGGTCAGCGGTCTTCAAACAGTAGTGATGGGAGTAATTCAGATACTGAATCGCAACAAGCTGCTGCATCTCGTAATGGGACTAAAAAGGTATTACTTCTTTCTGCAACTCTGGAAACTTATAATTGTACGGAGTGCTGCAAGTCTGTTTCATGAGTGATTGCATCCTCCTATAATCATACCCAATCGATTTACACGAACAAAACATAAGTACTTAATTTTGCTATGAAAAGCTGTGTGTATAATACTGTCATTTATATTGTGGAAAATTTGTGTGCAGTTTAATATTGTTTGGTAAAGTTATACTCCCCTGAGGCTATTTTTTTTTTGCCAGAAAATGAATGAAGAGTACATAACTATTCTTTCAGAGATCATATAAGCAACATGGTGTTGCGTCAAACGATACTGTGGAGTATTACCAGCTGTGGCGCAGTACTGGTGGTACTCAAGCACCGGAATTTCTTTACGAAACCTTGTATCCAAATCCTCCACCACTGCCTCCAAGATCAGTGCACAAACCACTGCACAGAACTCATGCATTACCAAGTGTGCCTCCTGAACTACCCAAAAGGTATCCTCAAAAACATCCAACACCCTTTCATCCTGAAGATTGTTTTGGGTTTGAAATTGTGGATGTTGACGAAGCCTCAGGATTGAAGGTATATGCTTATTGGTCAAATTAAAGCGTTCTTTTTACTGAGTATAAATCCCATCTTTCGAACATGTTTTTCTTCAGTCTCGTACAGCTGTAACAAAGAGTATAGCTCTGCTAAGCTCTCCAAGACCGCACAGGCCTCTGTCGAGGCCACTACCTGACTCGGCATTGCTCAATCAATCAGAATGCCCTCCAACGCCGACACATCGTCCAAGACCACTCCGTCCTTTACCTATCTGTGCAACTTCAAAAGCATCTGTTTCGTCAGAGGAACCATTACCGACATGTGAGTGAAATTAGTTTACATTTTCTATCTATAAAATCTGAAAAGAGCCTGGCAGTATTTTCCCATATCCAATTGAATGGCTCACATGTATTATATAAAAATTTTCAGCGTGGGAAGCCAGAATTGATAGCCATGGCCGTGTGTTTTACATCGATCATGTGAATCGTACAACGACATGGCAGCGCCCAGGAATTGTGACTCGTAATAGTGGTTGTGACATGCAACGCCAGCAACTCGACAGACGATATCAAAGTGTCCGCCGTACCATATCTCGACCTGATAATATTGATCAAGAGCCAGCGAATTCAAATGTCGGTACTAACAATTCAGAAACAACTGCACGGCAGTTAGAACATCAAATTGAACGACGAGCAGAGCGTGCCAATACAAACGAAAACGAACCATTTGACATAACAACAACACCACCCATATTGTTTTTAACAAGATCTGACTTTTTTACCGTTTTGCATACAAATTCTGATGCTATGGAATTGTACAACCGAAATTCCAGCTTGAAGCACATGATAAGTAAGATTCGAAGGGAGCCTGCAGCGTTCCCGAGATATGAACATAATCGAGACCTTGTTTCTCTGATTAATTTTTTTGCTGATCCTTTGAAAGAACTCCCCAGAGGGTATGAGTCTAAACTTGACAGAACCGGCAAAGTAAGTCTGGGAGAGAACGTTTGTATGATCTTTGTTTTCATTACATATAAGACATATGTACCATTCCAAAAATATGATATGCATTTTCAGAGATTCTTTATTAGTCATGCAAGAAAGGCGACGTCATTCATTGATCCACGGTTGCCAACTGAGCCTACGCATCCAAGATCTGTTATAGACGAGCCACCTGTGCCACCGCCGCGGCCGCAGCAATCAACCGTCCATACATCTCCCGACATTCCAATAGCTTACAATGATAAGGTCGTAGCTTTTCTGCGCCAGCCAAATATTATGGATATTCTGAAGGAAAGACACGCCGGCTTGGGGCAGAACATTGCCCTCAGAGAAAAAGTTAACACTGTTAGAGTTGAGGGAACCACTGCTCTGCAAAGATTGGGGCATGATGTACCATTGGCATTGCTTTTGAGGTAACAAAAAAAAAAAAATTAGCTTATTGTAATTTTTCTTCATCATTCATTGGTCCAAACTATTGCCTATATGCAAAAAAATAATGTACTGTATTCCACGAAATATTACGTTTTGTTTGTTTCGCATATCTAGCTTGTTCGAACATGAAATAATGTCATATGTACCTGGTAATATTGGTCGCTCTCCTCTGGGAAGTCCACATGCTTCACCAGGGTTAGCCAGAGCCTCGGCTAGAGCTCCAGCACCCTATAGAAGAGACTTTGAAGCAAAGCTAAGGACCTTCTACAGAAAGTTAGAAAGCAAAGGATACGGCCAAGGGCCTGGTAAACTGAAGTAAGATTTGACGCATTAAGTTTGAATAAACTAGAACATACTTTGCATAAGTATTTAGTTATTTCTCGAAAACCAATTTGTTTACGAATCATGTTATTTGTGTCAATCGCCGTGTGTGCAAAGCTCTTCTTTTCTGCTACTGATTTCACCTATACGTATGCCAGATAAATTTATATCATTGAGTCATTGACAATTTATTTCAGGCTACACATCAGACGAGAACACCTGCTGGAAGATGCCTTCACCCGGATAATGGCGGCCTCTAAAAAGGACTTGCAAAAGGGTAAATTAGCAGTGACATTTGACCATGAGGAAGGTCTAGATTATGGAGGACCATCGCGAGAATTTTTTTTTCATTTATCTCGAGAGTTATTCAATCCTTATTACGGGCTCTTCGAGTATTCTGCTAATGATACTTACACTGTTCAAGTATCTCCAATGTCTGCTTTTGTCGATAACTATCATGATTGGTTCAGATTTTCTGGACGAGTGTTGGGGCTTGCTTTGGTACATCAGTACTTACTTGATGCCTTTTTTACAAGGCCATTCTATAAGGCATTGCTTAGATTACCTGCAAGTTTAAGCGACTTGGAAAGTCTGGATCAGGAATTTCACCAGAGCCTAATGTGGATCAAAGAGCGTGACATAAGCATCGAACCTTTAGAACTAACATTCTCGGTTACGGAAGAGTTACTAGGTCGTGTGGCAGAGCGTGAATTGAAGCCAGGTGGAAAGAATATAATGGTTACGGAAAAGAATAAGAAAGAGTACTTAGAAAGGGTTGTTCGCTGGCGCTTGGAACGTGGTGTAGCTGAGCAAACTGAATCTCTTGTTCGCGGTTTTTATGAGGTAGTTGATCCTCGTTTGGTATCAGTATTTGATGCACGCGAATTAGAACTAGTCATAGCTGGAGCTGCTGAAATAGATTTAAATGATTGGCGAGCACACACTGAGTACAGAAGTGGGTATCATGATGCGCATCCAGTTGTCGAGTGGTTCTGGAGCTGTATAAGTAGATTTTCAAACGAACAGCGATTAAGATTACTGCAGTTTGTTACTGGCACTTCAAGCATACCATTTGAAGGCTTTGCTGCTCTTAGAGGATCGACAGGACCCAGAAGATTTTGCATTGAGAAATGGGGAAAACCAAATAGCTTACCAAGGTGAATATTAGTGCTAACAGATTTGATTACAGATGTAACGAAGTGACCAGAAATAATTCAGACAAACATGAAAATACGTATAACCAAATGATTTTGAAGTGATGCTTCGACTTGCGGCAGCCTCGATTTTATATCTACTAATTCTGCATTTATTTTCAGAGCGCATACTTGTTTCAATCGCTTGGACTTACCGCCTTACCCAACACCAGAAATTTTGTATGAAAAGTTGCTTCTTGCTGTTGAAGAAACCAATACTTTTGGAATCGAGTAAGCATCCCTTGGAATATACCAATATCGCTTTATTTACCTTTTGATAAATTTTACGAATATAAAATTAATGAAGCTAGGTTCTATTATAGTGAGAAGCAGGTATAAACTAAGTAAGACAAATACAACTGTTACGAATCCATAACAATATTGAAAAGAATGAAATGCTTAGATTGTTACAAACGAAGTCTGTGATGGGATTGATAAACACAGACAAAATTTTATGCATTCTATCTATGCCGTGTCTCTGAATCCGTGCGGACACTTAAATCAGATAGATAAGAACGATGACCAATAAGTTTTGAAGAAATTTACTATTTTATCTTATTGTCAGCGATGGAGTTCTTCTACAAGATTATTACTTTCACCAACTGACTCATTTGTTGAATGTCAGTTATTATATAGCAGTTTGAAATTCTGTATTTACACCAATCAGAGTAGTCATTAGTGAGCCAAAATGCAGTGTTTTATTTAGACTCGCTGATTTGGAAGAGACGAAATTTAATTTATACCTATTTAAATATTATTTAGGCTTGTTTCGTATATCCTTTTGTGGAACATGACTTCAAGGGTTGTATATTGGGGATATTATCATTTTTGCATTATACAAATTTCGAAACGGCAATATATATAGGTGCATAGTCTGTAAACAAAACAATTGCAAACATTTATGATGAAATAGTCAATTTTACATAACACATTAATAGCTGTACGATTTCTCTATCAAACAGATGTGTACAACTTAGTTTTGGATAATCAGCATGCATGACTGTGATGCCTTTCATATAAAACCTATTCCAAATACTTGTAATAGTACACAGCGATTAACTGACTACCTGGAGCGAGAAATATTACACAATTAGATTAAGAGCACTTATTGGCATCTAGATAAGCTATTACAGTGAATAAGAGTTTTCGAGTTGAACATTTCGCAGTTAGTACGATCTCGATTGGCATACTTTCATATACATGATGGTATCCTATGTGCTCTCTCTAGAGGTTCTTCCAAAAATGTAGGGACAGGAGGCTAAACTCCCAAACTCAAACTTGTTCTCAAATTTTCAGATAAACTCATTAGCATGATTTCCTCCAGTTCATGTGTTCCTATCAAAGCATGATAACCTTCAGATGAACTCGGAAAATGAAGTGAATGGTCGTTTTAATCAGTTTACTGATTTTGGATTTTGTTTCGATTTCACATGTCGATACAGAGCACATATAATGAGTGCGGCCATAGAGGCAATCTGTATTATTGTGTCAATGTTCAAAAATAAGGTCTCATCTTGTAAAAAATTTGGTCAAGTCGAGCCTCTTATCGTTGCTTTCTTGGATTCTTCTGTGAACAGTGTTCATAACTTACTTGACAATGCTCACTGTGATCGTGCTTCTAAATAATGTTCAAATTGTTGAAACGTTCAAGCGCAGTCAAACTTCTTCAAGTTATTATATATAATGGCACACTTTTGTGATGCATTCAGTCTTAAAACTAGTCATCTACTACGTAGAAATTCTTCACAATCTAATCTATTATACTTATACATATAATAACCGATATGTTAATTATTATAGTAAATTATATTAGTTTAGTACAACTTTTATTATTATTATTATTATTATTATTACCATTTATCTATGAACATGTTGAAACATTTTTTCTGTTTTGTTACAAAAAAACAAAAATAAATGAATGAAGAATGCCTTTTTTGTCATTGTGTAGTTGAATAAGATAACACTTTTTTCAACCAGTGAATATAATGCAATTTTTATGCAGCATCAATTATCCAATGAAAATCAGTCAAAAATTCATTGTATCTTAATGGTATGTATTTACTATTTTATGGGACTTGACAAATTTTTTATCATAACTTTGTTTCGTAAAATTGAAAATTATGAGCAAATGAGATTCATGGGGTGACAAATCGGATATGAGCACAATCATCATCACTTTAGGAGAATATTTGTAAGTTTTATCAAACAAATGTGTGCTCGAAAGACTGTTGGTTATTATGAATGAGAAAGATTTTATCTCGAACACAGTTCACACCATGCTGAGGATATCAATGAATCAGCAACTTAAATGCTCTCCTGAACCTAAAATTATGTTGTATGACTAACATAGAAGTTTGCTTACCCAAACTCTATTTTTAGAATTCATACATTCTCTACTTTTTGTTAGTTCCAAATTACACTTGTCGTACAAATGTTATGTAGCAATGGGTACATTGTTATATAAATTAAGATTTGCAAATTGTCGGTTATACTTATATGTATAATTTTGCGTACATATGCATCATTTTCTATGGTTTCTTATAGTATGGAGATAGATATTTGAATTATTAATCTATATCCAGATACTCATAGAAAACAGACATTAATATCAAAGAACTTGTGAACCTTTCAAGATTTTCAAGATCAGTTAACCTAAAATCTGAAAACACAGTTCCCATACATTGCTCAAGGGTGTAAAGTTAGAAAATTCAGATTCAAATAGCGGGTTTCAGGAATCTAGATAGCAGATACAAGATGCAAGATACTTTCCAAGAGTGCAAATTAGTGTAACATTGAGGTCACACAATCCCGGTAGAGGACGTTTGATATTGATATAGGGGAGGTTTTCAACGTATACGCGGTCTTCACGAGATCTATAATATATTTATTATTCAACATGACTAAAAAGGATTATGTAAATAAATCCTTACACCGGCACGCTTACGCAAATCTAGCGTTACCTGCTGGTAGGATTCTTTCCTTTGATCTAAATTACAGCAACCCATCATACATATTACACTAGTTACGCTAAAAAAGACTAAATATATATATACACACACACACACACTTATATGTATATATATATATATACACAACGCTTTGTTGGTCGATTAGAAATAAGGAAACAAAGGGTATCGCGTAATTTTCTATTGAATTCATCAGTAATTTATTTTCTTTTTACCATGTTTCAACGTATCGTGCATATCGCATGTTACACACAATAATATATCTAGTCTACAGGTTCAGAATTCTGACCGGTAAACACGACAGGTCTATAATTTATAAAAAAATACGTATGTAACGCGGTGGAAGCTGCGTATAGGAAAAGACCTAAAACTTGGTAAAATCAATAATTTAGCTACGGTCGCGGGGCGAGGGCCCCGAACGAGGCGGGGCATGGGGATTGGGGATCAGGCAGGCAGGGGCGGCGGCGGGGGCGACGTCGTCGTCGGCCGTCGAGAAGAGGCAGGCTGGCAGGTCGCGCATGGCTGCCCGCGGCTCCGTCACGTCGGAGGCTCCCTTCATTTTTCCTTACTTTTTCACGGCGAGCGTTACTTCCTCGTAATTATTTGTCAGTACAGTTATTCGGGCGTTATACGGGTGCGGATACACACGTAGAGCCTGTCGCGACCTTACGACAGTCTAGCCGAGGTGTTAAAATAATTTCGCGAAGTATTCCTTTCCTTATTTCTACGAAATCGTCACCAGCTACCCACATACATGTCGGCCATTTTGCTGAACACAGGCCGTGATCTGACAGCGGTGTCTTAATGCAGTTTCCGCAGTCATTCCCCAACTTGTGCGAGGTTTTGGAGCACCTAATTAAATTAACTAAGTGCAATTCTTACCGTGTAGATTATTAATATTATAAACAACGATGGCCACCGATCAGCCGAGGGAGCGAGAAATCGCTGCCGAAGACAGCATTAAAGTTGTGTGCCGTTTTCGACCGCTCAATGACTCCGAAGAAAAGGCTGGGTCGAAATTCGTTGTCAAATTTCCATCCGGCGGAGAGGAAAACTGTATTTCGATTGGGGTACGTCTCATAAATATCATCGATAATTCACCTAATCAGAGTCAACTTGGAGCATACGTTAACCTCAAAAAGTTATATTTCCACACGTTAATAATATGACAGAACTCAGCTGACAGCTGTCTAATTGTATTATAATCCTAATAAAACAATACCTGTCGTCAAAGTATAAACTCAAGCAACAATAGCCAGTGTCTGAAAATCCATTCTCATACCCCCAAGAATAACTATAAGCTTTGATTCTGCTCACAGTTTTCAAGAGTCTCTTCTCTTTCAGCTTTGTATTCTCTTTGAACTGACCTCCTCCCCTGTTGGCCCATTTATTTCTCATTGTGTCGACAATGTATTGAAAAATTGTGAAGACAAATATTCTGATGCATACCCAAATGTATGTCATGAAAGTAGATGTAGGAATATATCCTACCAAAGTACATGTACCTATATTGGTCAGGCGTGATTACGACTCCTTGACTAATTAATAATTAAACCTGCAATACACATATCTCTGACATGAGATCACATACTTGAGATAATGAAGAAAGCAGGCTCCTTCATTTTCTCATTTAATACTTACCATAGAGAAGTTAGGGTTCAGTCTTTGAATATGGCAAACACCTTTTTCGCAGTACTTACAATCACACCGACAGACTGAATAAATTCATTATTGGAATGGACAGTGAACCTTAGCTGTGATGTACTAATGTGAGATCTTCGACTTAGCTAGGCTCAATTAATTGAAAAATGCCATAAACTGTACCAGAAGCCTTATTTTTAGTTCACGTACTCAAATATAATGATGTTTGAGAAACACTATTGTGGAATTATTTTTCTTTAACTGTGGCAGAGATCTTCCAAATCTGGAGATAAAAAGTTAATCTACTGAGACAAAAATAAAATATTTTAAGAGAATTGACTATGTAATCTCTTATTTATAATGAAATACCAAGTTTTTTGAACATCTGAAATCACGTGTTGTTCAGAACAGTGTAAATAATAAATATTGCGTAATGATTCCTCTAATCGTAATATGAAAAAGATTCATGACTACCTTTGACCTCTGTATTTACTTTTGAAAAAAATTTAATCGTTTAATGAGATGCATGGATTATTCACAGGGTAAAGTCTACCTTTTTGACAAAGTATTCAAACCAAATGCAACGCAGGAGAAAGTTTATAATGAGGCTGCAAAGTCGATTGTCTCCGATGTCCTGGCCGGATATAACGGGACAATTTTTGCTTATGGGCAAACATCATCAGGTAGATAATCTAAAAATGATATTAGCTTCTAATTTTCAATCGAGAGTAATATATATAGAAGTAATCAGATTTCGAAAATAGCTACAACATTTTGGAATTTCATATTGTACTTCGAAAATTTTACTGCGTTATGAAAAAATTGAGACGTGTATATTTTCACATCTCGATTGAAATTAATTTTTTCAAGTGACACCAACGTCGAACCAAGTTAAAGTATGAGACTGAAATAGATAACGTTAATGTAATGAAACATCGAGAAAAAAATCATTATCATGCAATTTTAGAAATGAATTTCACGGACTTGACTTTGCAAAATAAGAGTATGATTTCTTTATCACGATTTACTAAATGTCAGGTATTTTTAAAGGCGCAAAGTAAAGATTTTTCGAAAACATGCATTGTTATAGTAACATTAGTAACTTAACACTCATGACAAAGCTCTAAGCTTACATACTCATTTCGTTCTTTTTGGTAATATTGTTTTTATTATCTGTTATTGTTGAGAAAACACAATTGTTGTGCGGTATCAAAACTCGTGCTTTCTGTGTGCGTAAATGTATGAAATTTTTGATAATTTTTCAGGAAAAACCCACACAATGGAGGGAGTCATCGGCGATCCAAACAAACAGGGCATTATTCCTCGCATTGTTAATGATATATTCAATCATATTTATGCTATGGAAGAAAATCTTGAATTTCATATTAAGGTCTCATATTTTGAAATCTATATGGACAAGATTCGAGATCTTTTAGATGGTAATTTTGCGTTACATTATTATAACACAAATTTGTCTTACATAAACAAAAAATATCATAAATTTTTATCTAATTTTCATTTCACGGGAATGGTTTGTGATATTTAAAATGCTTTTCAGTTTCTAAGGTGAACCTTAGTGTTCATGAAGACAAAAATCGTGTACCTTTTGTGAAAGGAGCAACTGAAAGATTTGTTTCAAGTCCCGAAGAAGTATTTGAAGTTATTGAAGAGGGAAAATCGAATCGGCACATAGCTGTGACAAACATGAATGAACACAGTTCCAGATCACATTCCGTTTTCCTAATAAACGTAAAGCAGGAGAACCTGGAAAATCAAAAAAAACTTTCCGGCAAATTGTACCTTGTCGATCTTGCTGGATCTGAAAAAGTATGATTCAAAATAGGCCTTGCAACATGCATGATGTAGATCTTGAATAATCACAATATTTTTCTGGGTAGGTCTCTAAAACTGGTGCTGAAGGTACCGTACTAGACGAAGCAAAGAATATTAACAAATCACTATCTGCTTTGGGTAATGTCATTTCCGCTCTTGCTGATGGCAACAAAACGCACATCCCTTACCGAGATTCGAAGTTAACAAGAATCTTACAAGAATCTTTGGGAGGCAATGCCCGAACTACCATTATTATCTGCTGTTCCCCTGCCAGCTTTAACGAATCAGAAACCAAGTCTACGTTAGACTTTGGTAGGTAACAAAACTCACCCCTTTAGTTATAAATTCCTTCTGCACTTGCTCATAATTCACATCGTTTTCAGGTAAACGTGCAAAGACTATCAAGAATGTTGTTTGCGTTAATGAGGAACTGACTGCTGAAGAATGGAAACGACGATACGAACGTGAGAAGGAAAAGACGGCAAGACTTAAGGGAAAAGTGGAGAAATTAGAAGCCGAACTGTCCAGATGGCGACAGGGTGAAACTGTAAAGGTCGAAGAACAAGTCAGTCTTGTCGAAGGTCCTGATGTTACCACACCAGTCGCTCCAATTATTGAAAGTAAGAACCCATTTAGTTCTAATTCTCTGATTAATTGTGATGAATGTCCATTCAATTTACCTGCCAATAGTGATATGAATATTCATAACTATAATCAAGTTTAAATACACGTTAAGTAAAAAGAATGAATACTTGAAAAAATTATGGGTACGACAGTGAATAACCATCCTGTAAATACATTATCATATAAAATGCCAGTTTTGTGTACTAGCATTTTTTTTTTTGTCTTCGTAAGCATATTCATACTTATTCGATTATAAAGTATGCAGCTGCAGAAGTTTCTTACTGAAAATTTTTCACTCATCAAAACAGCCAAAATTGACGATGGTCCTGTGCCAGCAACTCCTGGTGGCGGTTTAATGGTTGGATCGTTATCTAATGAGGAGCGACAGAAGCTAGAGGAAGAGCGTGAAAGATTGTACCAGCAGTTAGATGACAAAGATGAAGAAATAAATCAGCATTCGCAGTATGTTGAGAAGCTGAAGGAGCAAATGGAAGAACAGGAAGAGTTAATTGCCTGCACCAGACGTGATTATGAGCAACTTCAGCAGGAAATGAACAGAATCCAACAAGAAAATGAAAGTGCCAAAGAAGAGGTGAAAGAAGTCCTTCAAGCTCTTGAGGAATTAGCTGTTAATTACGACCAAAAATCTCAGGAGGTATGTATTGTATGTTTATTATTATTAGCTGACGAAAGGTTATAACGTATTTGTGTTGAATAGGTCGAAACGAAGAATAAAGAGCATGAAGCTTTGTCAGAAGAGCTTCTTGCCAAACAGGCAGCTTTGAACACAACTGCTTCGGAGTTACAACAACTAAGAGACATGTCGGCTCACCAACGTAAACGTATCACAGAGATGCTAGCCAACCTTCTAAAAGACTTGGGAGAAATTGGTGTAGCTATTGGTGGTGATGAAAATCTTAAGGTGAATTAATTTAAAGATTTGCACCCATTTCAAAGATTGAGTTCTACTGGAGCAGGATGTATTTTTTCTCATGATTTGTCGTCACCCAAATATAGCGGATGACTTCATTGATGGATTATAAACTTATTCACTCGTCACAGGGAAAAATTTAGATCACATGATGGGCATAACTCCCAAAGTCTGTTCGAGCTAATTTCTCAAATGATGTCATTCCTATGCTTTTATTCTCTGCAAGAGTTTTTCACTTGATAACAATTTTCGTCCGGGTGAATAATTTTAGGGAAAAAGTACATGATAATTATTGTAACAATTTTTGTTTGGAAAAATAATTTCAGGAACAAAGCACATGATTGCTCAAATCGCGTCAAATGTGATGAGACTGCATAGCTGTTTATACTCTGCAAAAGTGCCGTTATGTGCATTGCAATTAATAGTTCTAATATTTGAAAATTCTGCTCACAATCCGGTTTTGTAATTTTAAATTCTAATTGGACCATTACATAGTTACGATATCTTGATTTTTTAATTGATTTGTCTGTAACATCTCATTACAGTTGAGCATGAATTTTTTAGGTAATATTTGCAGTTGAAACTTTTACTTACGGTCACTGATACATGACCCTTAATATAAATTTACATATTTAATTATAGGTTACTCCAGATAGCAATGGTAAGCTAGAAGAAGAATTTACGGTAGCTAGAGTGTACATCAGCAAAATGAAATCCGAGGTTAAGAATTTAGTCCAACGTTGCCAAGGTCTTGAAAGTTTCCAAACCGATTGCAACAAAAAAGTAAGTTTTTGCGAAATTATTGAATCTGTAATATCCATATCCTGTAATAACTAAATTCAAAAACAAGATCATGTATGAAATTTTTTCTGTTCCTTTTATTGCTTTGTAGAATTTTAAATATCAAATTGTGAATCTTATAGGTTTCGGACTACGAAAAAGACTTGGGTGAGTGCCGACTATTGATATCTCAACATGAGGCTCGAATGCAGACACTTACGGAATCGATGAAAGAAGCTGATGCCCGTAAACGTGCCTTGGAAGAAGATGTTGATGCATTACGTGAGGAATGTGCTAAGCTCAAGGCTGCTGAACAGGTGCAAGCAGTCAGCAATAAAGAAAAGGCAGAAGAACAGGAAGCAGCTACTAAGATGAGAGTGGCTCTTGAAGAACAAATGGATCAACTTCGAGGGGCACATCAAAAACAAGTACAATATTCTATCATTATTTCCATCGTGAAATTTCGTCTAAAAGTTCGACAACTTGTTTAGAATCTATAAATATTTTTATCTGCTTACAGTAGCAATTACCACTACAATCTTCAATACATTTCCAGCAAATACTTACTTTTGAATATGCATATATTTTAGGTTGCCTCTCTGAGAGATGAGATATCAGATAAGCAAAGGCTTATTGCAGAGTTGAAGGATATGAACCAGAAGTTCACATTAGCCCATCACCAAATGCAATGTGATTACGAAAGATTGAAACAAGAAGAAGCTGATAAATCCGTTAAATTGCAAGAGCTTGTGTTGATGAATGAGCGACGTGAACAGGTATATTTCTTTCCCGCTCAAACATTTAAATTTAAAGTAATTCAGGATAGTTTGTATGGAATATTTGGTAATTTTTATTCCCTTTGTGATATCCAGGCCAGGAAGGATCTGAAGGGTCTCGAAGAGACTGTTTCAAAAGAATTACAAACATTGCACAACTTGCGCAAATTGTTCGTTCAAGATTTACAAGCCAGAATCAAGAAGTCTCTGACTGTCGAAGACAACGAGGACGATGGAGGATCCCTTGCGCAAAAACAAAAAATATCTTTCCTTGAGAACAACTTGGACCAATTAACCAAGGTAATTAATTACTACTGCTTTAAATAAAAAGTTTAGTGTAAACATAATTATTTTGAATGATTGAAGACTTATGGAAAATTTATAACAGGTGCACAAACAATTGGTACGCGATAATGCTGATTTACGATGTGAATTACCAAAACTGGAAAAACGGTTAAAAGCCACACTGGACCGAGTGAAGGCATTAGAAACTGCATTACGAGATGCCAAAGAAGGTGCTATGCGAGACCGCAAACGTTACCAGTATGAAGTTGACAGGATTAAGGAGGCTGTGCGGCAAAAGAATTTCGCTCGTCGAGGAGCGAGCGCACAGATTGCTAAGCCAATTCGAGCTGGTCAGCACCACATGGGTACAGGGAACAACCCTGTCATCAGAACGGGAAATAGGGGTAAGATAAATTCCAATTAATGATAATCACCTGTTTTATATTAAAAAGTAAACTTGCAAAACACCTTCATGTTGCGTCTCCGAGTCATTTCATATGAACAATGTCAAACTTTTGTGAAAAATTTGTAATTATTTTATACTCGATATAACTAATAACAATTCATGTTCCCCGTGTTTCAGAAAATGAGCGTAAGACCGCTTCGATTCATGACGAAAAGAGAAGAATAACAGATGTGGGTATAATTTATAATACATAAGGTGCTAACAAATGATAAGTCCATAGAGATGTACTGTATCTGGGGAAAGCGCCGTTGATTTTGTTCATTTCCTTGAATTGAAGCACATGCTGGAAAGTGCTATGTAATACTATTGATGTATAATAATATAGTATGTCCTATTTCCAATCAATATGGGTGCATATACCGACTCGATATTTTCTTTGAACATACGGCAGGGGACAAGAGTCGTAATTGTCGCATAATGCAATAGAATAAAATAGTAGCTCACAAAACAATGAATTTCAGTTTCCATTTTTACCTTAATATCGAGAATTATATGTCTAAAACAGCAAACATTCACTTTCGTTGAAACAGCATTCAAGAAATTAATAGGTATTATTGTCACTTTCGCATTATTTTTCGATTTTCGCTTCTTACTGAAATTCTATAATGAGATTTTTTTAATATTCTCCATTTTCACACTTTTATAGAAATATTTTTCAGAAATATTTGAACACATTATGTCACATTTTAAGTTTATACACTCGAATGTACACAATAGGACATGCGATATGTTGTGAGATTGTAGGAGAATGATTGCGACTTAAAATATTTATAATGCTAATAGTTTTTCCTATGATAGCTATATTATTTTCAGCGATTGTAAGTTTCTATTGACAAATGCAAACCTTGAATTATTTTGGATGGCTCACTTAGTTGGAACTAAGTGCAAATAGCCTTTCCTCTGTGATTTGACATTCAAGGTTTGAATTTGTTCAAAGGAATTTCGATGTGCGTAGCATTACTATTTCTTTCTAGACTTATTACCTGTATTTTGTAGTGATATGAAAATTCAAGCCTTTTTTTGTTTCGTCTATTTTTATTACGTATTTAAATTAATTTATTATCTATAATCTTTCTGTCCATGCCAGAGGCTCGTAAGATTTGATTGCACACATACGCAATGTAGGAAACTTTAATATTAGACCAGTGCGAATGAATAACAATAATAATAATCATTTATTGATTTCAACCAAACTATACAATATATGTAAATGAACTAAAGAATCCATCCTTTGAGCCTTCATATTTATAATTTAACGTATGCTCATTTTGCACAGCTTTTTTCTTTTTGAACGAATATACATATATATTCTATACATGTACCTATATGATGTGGCGGAATGCGTTGCTTTGCGTAACTTACGATAATTTAAGTAGTAATTTAACAAAAAGAAAATTTTAAAAATCTTTTTAAATATAATGAAGTAGTAACCCAGTTCCTAAATTTGGTTACAGGCATTAAGATGAATATAGTTTATCGTAACGAAATAATAAACATTTCCTATTAGCAGAATTTAAATTATCTTTCCCATCAATGTATTTCTTCATTTTCGGCAAATATGCTTTCAACAGATTACACATCATATGAACTTGAGCGTTTGAACTTGTAATATTTCAATCAATAATTTCTACAATTACATGAAACACATACTCGACGTGTTTTTCGAAAAATGTGAAAGAACTACTTAATAAAGTAATCTAAGGTGAAAAACAGTCAGAGCATAACAATATGACTGCATTATTATTAGCAATCATTTCGTTGCTTTATGACTGTAAATAATATTTAGATAGAAAACGCAAAAAAAAAAAAAACAAAAAGAAAAACTTCTGAACAAAACTTAATCTAGATCACTTGATGAAATTCGCTATCACACAAATAGTTGTATTAGATTACCTACCTATTGATTGAAATTTAATTTTCGGATATTCGTTTCGAATAGTATTATTTTGATTTTTCCGTTTCATTTGAAACGAAAATTGAAAAATGAGGTTCTCTGACACAAGGCAAGCATGAAATGAACGAAGCTAACATCGAAAGATGTCTGGTCGATGTGTCTGTACATAATCATACATATACTGAACTTACACAATTCTGTACTCGATAATAACGTCTGAAAAATGAACTTTAATTCGTACTATTCCCATGTGTACATGTATGTGTACATAACTATTGCTGATTGTGCTTAATGTTAACGTTTCAAAGTCTGTTATATGCTACAGATATATTAGCGCATCTAGGTAGCCATCTTTACTTTATATACAAATTATTTACGATTTTTGTATCATTCACAATTTTTCTAATCCTTTATTCCAGTGGAGGAAAACATTAAAGAGAATGCAAGAGAAATTGAAGAAAAAGAGACGTAAAGAGAACAAAACGGAGATCTATTTTAGAGTTTCATGTTCGAAGTGGGCAATAACTGCTCCAGAAAATCGTTATACAGCATCGTTCTCATGCTTTGTGATATATTTTTTTATAGGAAAAATTTTAGGCTTTGAAATGTTGCATTTCATAAAACCGTAGTCCCAGCATCTAATAAATAATTAGAATATAAACATATTATATGCTCCATGGCGACTACTATGTCATAATAAAAAGGTTATTCAGAGGTTTGGAACTTTTTAACTGACTCGTTTTATCAAAACTTGGTGGGCACCAATGCTTGATCAAATCAATACAACTGTTTTGGTATAATTTTCTTTCAAGAAATTAGTGCTCATCAAACTTTGATGGAACAGAAAGCTGCAAACTTTTGTCGAAATCTTTATATAGCTACGATTATTTTTCATAATACAGCAATACAAGTATAATTATAAACAATAAGTCATATACCTACATTGCAGTTGTATCGTGAAGCGAAAAAAAAAATTACGAAAAATAAATTGATAAATTTGCACGTTTAGTATAATGAATCTGAATATGGTGTTGAAGAATAGATCAACAAACAACCAAGAGATTAATTAACACGTTAAACGCCCCCGTCTGGCGAAAGAAAGCATTAATTTCTTGAAATCTATACTGTACTCAAATGTCTAATTACCAATTTTCGTTAAAAAGTCTATGTTTTGAATACACTGATTCATGAATGGTTTATGATTGGTATTGAAATTGCAGTGGGGTTGAGTTAGATGTATTTCTTTCCAAATTATCATTCTCAAAAATTGAAGCCATAGGTGCGTTTTACAGAGATATTTTACCAATGAATGATTTACCAATTTACTACGAATGTTTTGAACAATTTTCATTTATGAATAATTGTACAGACAAGCGTACATATGTTATATATGTATTATATTCTGATCTTTAATACGTTAACTGAGACCTATTTACAATCAACCTTATCGCAGCAATACGACATTGTGTAGGTCCATTCTGAAACAAAAAAATTCATTATTTATCTTATATTGAATATGCAAGGTGTAGAAAGGCTATTGCTACAGCAAATGTTTCATTGTAATGATTATTACCATTGAATTATAAATTAATTTACGATGATCATATTTAAATAATTATTATCAGGTAAATTAATTACCAGAAATAATGATGCTTACATAAAAGAAAAAAAAAATCATGAAAATGGAATCAAATGTGTTGTTATTTTTTTTCCATGCACTTAATAAAACTTCATTATAATATGTATTTACTTCTGATTGGTTGTAATCACGCGAAACAAAGAAATAAAAACGGTGTTTTCTCTCTATGACGTGAAACGTGCCTGCCTGCCAAACTTGTAGAGGCTGTCTGTACTGTCTTTGCAAATATATTAAGATCGGCTTCAAGATTGGATACCAGTGTATGAACAAAGTTTGAATTGTTGTAGGAAAAATATTACCAAAATCTCAATTTTTGTACAACATTTAAAAGTATCGTTTCGCAAATTATTAAATCTTCAAACCATGTAATTTAATCAAAAGATCACACATCATTATGGAGGCAATGAATTTCAAACCAGAAGGCTCTGTAATATCCATACATCCGCTAATCATTACAAAAAAAGACTTTTATCGAGTTCCAAAGATATCGGAGAGAATTTATCGGCCTGGAGTACTGGAAGGTAACTGGTTCGAAGACTCTGCACCAGTGACACCGGTGGAAAAGGACCAATGGGCTAGTTTATGTGAAACTAGTTACCGACCATACAAGACCGAACTATTGACAAGACCCAAGTTTGAGGCATGGAAGCAAAGAATATCAACTCAGGTATTTGACAGAAAAGTATTATAATTAGTTTGGAGTATTTTGTTACTAGTAATGAAAAGTTATTGCTAATAATTACCCAGATATTTTTACTTTTCATCACAAGTTACTCTTACTACTAATCATTTGCAATATTGACATTCATACTGTTTGAAATAAGGGAATTGGAGCTAGACTGTTGATCGACCACCACGGAACAAAGTATCATAATAATTGGACAACGACTAATGATCTGAGTTTCAAAATATTACCACAAGGACAGGATAGGCCTTTGCGTAGAACATTTAGTGCACGGTAAATATAGCATAATAGATTTTCAATAAAAATATAGAATCATTTATTCGTAACACAGATGCAAAGAATGGCTACCTGCTCAAGACTATGCTAAAGTCTATGGTAATATGACAAAATATGGGTTGGCTGAATTCATGAGACATAAATGGTTTATTGAAAGTAAGCCGACACGCCCTTGGCGCACTAATTATCAAGATGATTTTCCTAATTATGAGAATGCATCATCTGTTCGGTAACTAAATTTTTTGTGGCAGTGCTTTTGCTATTTAACACTAGCATATAGATGACTTAAAAACTTGTTAATAATTTTGTAAAGTTTTCTCAAGCCGAAAGCATCTTTGAATGAGCCGGACTTGAGACACTTAGGCTTCGATCTATCAGCTCCCCATCAATCCTGTCCAATAGCGTTCAAGATAGAGAGTTCACTGCCATACCTTCAGAATGTGTTGATTGAAGAAAAGGCAGTAGCCCAATGCTAGAGATTTGATTTGCAATTGATACTTCACTTCACTTGTTTTAAAAGACAAGAAAAACGAATATTACAAACAGATATTACTCTGTGTAATATATTTGAATATTATACAAACATATGTATCTTTGCTTATGTACGTTTTTTTTTATATAAAGTAATTTGATGATTTTATAGTATTCTGATTTGTTCAATACGATTTTAAGTTCAAGTTGGGTAAAATGTCTTGGTGTTGGAACGCATATGAATAAAATTTTTAATTTTCACATTGCGTAGAGTAGCATAGTCAAGCTGTGATTTTCTGTTACCCTGTTACTGAATGAATACGAGGATGCATAAACTCAACAAGATGGAAAAAAATTGCCATGGGACACAATCTATTTATCCAACCATATATAATACCAGAAAACCATATATAATACCAGTTATAATGGAAGGGTGTCAAGAAGAAATGAAAATGCTGTTGGAGTGAATTAAAATATCACCATCAATTTATTTTTTACTTGAAATTATTAAGTATTAGGGTGGTAATCAAAAAAAAATTGTATTAATATACTTATCATATTCTATAGAATTTTGATACAAACTTGCATGGTGAAATGAGAAGTAAATGGTTTTTTCAAAGTGTAAATAGTCCTAGCTGGCAAACAACATACCAGATTGAATTTCCGATTTGAGATACAGGAGTTTCTGACAAAATTAACATAGAACTTGTGCATTTATTGTTATTTCTAAACGGTTGACTTTTTAACAGTAAATCACCAGCTCCAATATGTGAAAGTGCAGAAGCTTTGTAAGAAGAAAAGAAAGTGGTTGCTCAAAAACGATGAGTGACCCTCAGAAATCAAATCATTGTTTAAAAAAAAAAGTGGAAAATTGAAACCATTCTATTGTTTTATTCAATTTTATATTGAATGCATTCAACGGGTTTAACAAACAGCATTTTTCGTTTAACAAATACACCATAGGTAAAGTGTTCTGTACAAAATCATGATTAAATTACGTATTGATGTATGTATGTATGTAATATAGATCCATTTTATAAAATATATGAAATACTGACGAAACTCTACCATTCGAATTTTTCAGATAGCACAGTACAAATTTACTTCACTGATTTTACTTACTATAGGTGCTAACTGAAAAATTTTATTTCACTTACATTGGCAAAAAAGGTGTATGTAATATGTATAGTATGTGAACAAAATTTGTTTACCGCAGTCTTATTGGTTTACAGTTCATTAAATTAACTATTTGGAAGCTCTGTGATAGTGACTGTTGAAAATAGAAATAGAGAATAGTATATTGGTACTGGCAGTACTATTTTAATTGCAATTCTGCTGTTGATAATGATATTAAAACGAAAAAACATGGAAAAACCATTACCCATTGGCAAATATTAATCGCAATTACACAATGAATTCTTACACATCTTGATTACCAGCATATAAGGTGTTTGAGCAATATTACTGAAAATTATGTGCAATTTTGTACCAAGATAATTGGTGGTCTTTACGAAATAATGATTATACTACTAAGTAATTATATCACAAGTTGAAAAACATAACACAAATGCGACTTGAACAAATTCTTAACACAGCATAGTGTAACACTTTTATACCTTAGATTACATTTTTTTTTCCAGAATTTGTAAGCTTACTAAATATCAAAAAGTTTTTTTAAAAATTAGTTTTCGTGACGAGCATTGCAAAAATCAATAGGTATAATTTTTAATATCAAAAGTCCCCTAAGAGTTGTAAAATTCAAAGTCTTATGTGTATACCAATGTGTAGATGAAACAGCATTCTCCTGTTTCGCTAAGAGCTTCGTCATTGATTGAAATCGAGACACTTTTCATAAATGTGAAAAAAAATTGAATCAATTCAACAACACTAAAGTCAAGTATACTATTACTAATAGTAACCAAACAATCACATTCAAGAAAGTGAATCTGTGACCTAAAAGTTAATTTAAAAAAAAAACTAAACAATGTAACTAGTCACTTCATACTAATTGTAATTAGAGATGGAAACTATTGGAACTTTTTTTTGTAATTCACTGAGATACTGAAATCTGTTCTGATGCTTCTACTTCGTTTAGGTAGTCTGAGAAATGAGTTTCTACCAGCCTCTTTCAGTGTTGACCAATGTCAGCAAACCGCAATGACTGACGAACAGTTAAAATATATAAAGTGAGAGTTGTGGGAAAAGTGACAAGTTTATCTATCGAAAATCCCCAATTATTTTGTTGAATTGAACATTTCTGCACAGGCTAAAAAAAACAAATTAATTATACTCCAATTGAGAGCCTATATTCAATAATGCTAAGCAGTGTTAACGTAGAAGTGTAGTGCACAAGACTACCATATTAAATATTAAAGAACCGCATAGTAGGGCAGTTAGCCAGACTGGACTAGTTAGAACAGTGGTGTGAATAGTTTGCATCGGTACATCTTGGATATGGTTATGATTATTACTATTATTATTGTTGTTGTTATGATTTCCATTTGCCACAGACGGGTGATTTTGAAAAAGATTACTGGTATAAAAATTTTGAGACGGGCCACTGTTCTCAATTAAGTTTGTATCTTGCGGTATTTTTGGAAACTGAGAAAAGACAGGACTGTCAGGTCTTTGAAATGAAAATGCAGAATCTTGACGGCAGCAGGACGGGATTGAATTGATGCTGTTATGCCTCGACATGTGGCAACACTGCGTCATATCTGAGACAGCAGAATAACGATCTAAATCATTGTATATAGAAGGTTCTCTGGATGGGACAAAATTTGAGCCTGTCGAACCAAATCCAGAACTTTGACTAGACGACCTAGATAGTGTTGCGGCATTCATACCTGCCTGCCAATAACCACCGGCTACCCAAGACGTTTGTGTAACGGATTTAAGTTTTGGGGGACTTAGGAAAAATTTTCTGTTTGGTGATCTGTTCATTTTACTAAATAAATCGGGACTTGGACTATCATAGACTTTAGTTTGAAATATTTTCGGAGTTTTAGATAATCGTTTGCGATCACTATTACTCAATGAGAGAGAACTCAATGTGCTTAGGCTTTCGTTGAGAGAATTTTTGTCGTCCAGAGATTTAATTGAAGAACCATTCAAATTTGATGTACTTGAATACTGCTGCGTACGATAAATTTTACTGGATGATGTTTTTCCTATGGGGTCGTGTCGGAACGTCCTGCAAAAATTTAATGTCAAAAGTTTTTACTCCGAAGGTAACAATCCATAAAATGTAATATCATTTCAAGTGTAGTAATTCTAAAAGCATATTCCATTAAATATGACTAGAAACACAACGTACGCTGAGTTTTGCATAAATATAGTTGGCTTGATGGGCATTGGCGTTTCAACAGACACAGGTGTCATCAATAAATTTGTAATATTAACAGGTGATCGGCACTGTTTAATATCTACATTTTCATTTTTAATACATTTTTCTTCGACAAATGGTGTCATCCTTGCAGCAGTTGTTACGACACATTCTGGTTGGATATTTTTACTGTTAGGTGATTCTAGTTTCTTCAAAGCAACATTCGATTTCACTGGAACAGTGAACGAACTAGATCTCAAATTCATGAGACCAATTATCACAGTTAATCCCATTATCTGTAAATTTAAATGACTGATTTTTGGGGATCTCAAAAACTCTAACGTCTTCTGTTTCAAGAAGATTTTTTGGGATCACATCACAATACGCTGAGAAAATATACCGTATTTACATAAAAATAAGGCAAAGCCATATGCATGTTTTAGCTTTCAGAATATGGCTACATCTTCAATACATTGCAAAATATGAAGTGTTAAAGTTTGTTTTTTCAAATAATGAATATTTAGCACAGTAAATCATACAACTAATTGTAATTCGTTAGTTAATTAGAAGTAGAAAATTATCAGGACATGAAAAATAACTGAATCAGTTCAAACAGAAAGTTATTTTACATATACTATGCAAGATATAGTGAAATCAAAGATCAACTTACCACATGAAATTGCGTGATATATTCTACAGTAAAATATTCATTTTTTAAATGAATTTTCAACAGTTTTAGTTCTGAAAAGGGCATTAAAATGATAATAAAAATCCAAAAAAATGCTATCAGCGTATCCAAGTTTTGTTTATTGGCAGGAGTTGTAATGCAAGCACCCAACTGCAGCAACAGTCCTGCAATTGGAAGCGGCCAAAAGGTGGCGTCAAATAACATTGCTGAATTCAATATTGTTAAAAGAATTCGGAATACACGTTCCCATTTTCTTGCATTCTGGAAAGTGGTGAAATATGTGAATTAATGAATATCAATCGATAAACACTTCAATACACAGAAATCAATGTTTTCTTACATTGATGATATGCTGAATAGGTTTATTCTTGAAAAATGCCATCTTATATTGTAAAAGCCACAATGCCTGTTTACTTAGAACACCTTCAACAACTTTGGAACACTTTTGGCATAACTTGTACTTTTCCTCCAATTTATGTTTCAATACCGCAAGTTCATGGTCGTATTTTTTATTGGAAGAAGGTTCGAAATTAGCTAGATGTAACATTTTAATCTCTTCATTTCTGTTACATCTTGAACAAAGACTACTTTTTTTTGAAGATTCCTTCTGAGTAGACAACTCGCAATATCTTACTGAGTTCTTCGTCAGACCTTTGTGTTGTTCAGGTATATCGTAATTGTAGTCACCATTCTGCAAATGAGATGCAGAGCAATATTTCAATGAGATATAGGAAAAAGTTCCATATAACACAAACTGCAAGTGCAAGTTGCAAAAATTCAATTCAAACTTCACACAAAATAAATTGCTAAATAAAGAGATATCAAAATTTCAGACACGCGCATGATTTTACCTCTGTAAATCCATTGTGCTGCTCACAAAATGGACATAGCCACCAATCTCTCTGTTGCCTACAAATTTTCGAATCATTGTTGCAAAACCAGCAGTTTACTTTAACAGGCCACCTATTTCTGAAATGATGAAAAACATAAATAAATGAATTTCAATTATTGTCACAAGGGGTTTCATATCACCTATTACTAGGTATTAAGACAAATTAAACCAGACTCACTTCAACTTTTGAATGACGGTGAGGCAAGTGATAATCAGTGTAAAAAAGACGCCAGCAAAAGACGTTAAATTAAGTACAAAATAATCATCTAAATACATTTTTATTTTATGTATTCAATACCGTTTTTTTTTTTAATTTTTTTTTTTATTTATTCTTGCAGACTCCCTGGGTTCAATGTCGCAAGCTCGAAATTCAATGCAGTTGTTGAGTTAGAAAAAAAAAACTGAAAACCTCTGGATACGATTAGACGAGTAAAATCGGTGCTAAGTATATCCCATATCTCCCGCCAAGAAGCTATCGCGTAACGTATCTCGCGATTTAATGGCAGCTACAGACGCTATTTATATACACCCAGAGAACACATGGAATGAATTTTAGACACCTGATATATGCGGAATCTAATTCTTCAACAAAAACTTAGCTTCATCATATACTTTAGAGTGTGATGTTTAACTTGAATTGATCAAAGAATTTTCTGTTCGCGGAAATATAAGTCTTATGGCGGACACGTCTTACGTTATATGGTTCACGCATTCTTTTCACTAATGGCTTTATAACCTATCATGTAGCACTTGTTAATCATTGATATTGGTGATAGTTTATTGATTTTCATTCGTCGAAATTTTCTTCCAACAATTTGTTCGAACTTCGAAGATCAGTAGAATACACTGTTACATTTTTACTTTCGCGTTAAATCAATTTGTACGGTTTTCCCGACGGTGCTACTGTAGCGATCTTACTCTCACGTGTGCGATGCCGAATTTTTTTTTTTTTTTTGACCAACCAACATGTAACCCCTCTTTCGCAATACCGTCAGTTATCACACCGGTGTATTCTCAACGAGTATTCTAACCTTTCTTGCGTGGAAATCTAAATCTGTCTCGCGATCAAAGGCGCTTTACTCCGTGGCGGTGAAGGGTTGGATTTTGCACGTACGCGTGATGCGAAATAACAAATGATATTTCAATTAAATTCTTGAATCTTGAACGAATTTTGATGTTGAAACCGGCAGAGATGACGTTCTGCTAGGTTTCACACTTCCGAAGCGGTAAATTGGAGCCACTGTACAGCATTTTATTACATTTTATTTCAGTGGCATGGTCGCGCGATTCTCGGGCAGAAATGGTGCTTTATGATTGGCCACCACTGACATACATATGTGTATATACTAACTGGATAGCCGATTGCTTGTGTGCAAAGGCTTAGGAACGGCTTAGGTGCCGAACTGACGTTTCACTCAGAGTGACATGAGTTCCAAAGGTGCTTCAGCGTCGCTGGATTAAAGATCGAAGGATACTAAAAAATCCACAATGTAACAGTTTATTTAAACTGTGGTTAATAGTTAATTAAGTAATGCTACGTGTTGTATGTACTATGTGCAATATATGCGTCTGTAAAGCGACTCGCATAAAAATGAACCTAAACATTAAGCGAACGTACGACTGAACCAAGAGATAAACTTATAAACTGATATATGTATACCTAATTGACAATGAGAGATGCGGACCAAAGGTCTACTCTTCTTTCTCATTTGCATTGTCGGCAGTAGTATTCTTTTCGTCGCTCTCAGTAATCAGCGACCATCGATACAAACTTTAGTCACCGAAACACACAAACAACTACGAAGTTTTCAGGTAGGCAAAAATTGCGATAGCCTGGTAAGTTTTAATGAATATCATTGTAAACAGTAACTGTGATTCAATCGTTTGTTCATCATATTCAAACATGATTTTATTAATCCCAGGAAAACTTGAAAGATGTGGAAGAAAAACGGCTGGTTACTGATTCAAAGTATCTTGTATTGCTTGGCTTGGACCATGAAATCAACACTACTCCAATTGTGCCCAGTCAAAACGTAACCATTGTTACACTGCTGCGTCCTGGTAGCGAGCAGCAAATATATGGTTTCGTCAAAAATGTTACCCACTTTTTGCCAAATTACAATATCGTGATATACAGTGTTGGACTGAATGATGAGGTATTACTGAATGCTAAGTCAACTTGCAACAGCAGCAAGTGTAGCGTAGTCCAGTTTGATCTGAGCCCTTACCCTGCTCATACAGAAGACGATAGATTGCACGTTTACAGGCCTTTGGTTATACAGGTGAAAATATTTTACCCTCTTAATTCCGTGAACCTTTCTTTATTTTCAACGTTAATTAACTTATTCGTCTTATCTCTAGACAGCCCTAAATACACTTGGAAATATATTTTACATGGATTCAAATGTGCGTTTGAATTCGTCCGAGATATCAGCGTATTTGTTTCCAAAATATGGGTTTCTCACATGGCCAACAAAACACGCAACAAGTTCCTTGACCCATCCAAAGATGTACGAGTATTTTCATGCCTCTGCTGAAAGCTTCTTTTTCCTACCTTTGATAAGGGCTTCGTACTTAGTTATTAGTAACACCAAAAAAATAAGGGAAAATGTGATGTTACCATGGGTACAGTGTGCTTTAACAAGGGACTGCATATGCCCCATAGGTCTGTATTATATAAATGATTCTTTGTGGTGCAGAATTTAATCTCTGATTTCTCAGTGCAATTAAACACGTTCTTTCCATCTTCTAGGTGCTCAATCAGCTGGCTGTAGATTCAATAAAAAGCCCCAGTATCGTTACTCCGGTTGTCACGCGTACGACACATCAGCATTGAACATAGTGCTTGGGCTTTATTTTAAATTTGATGATACTTGTTACATCCATCAAAGTAAAAAGACTTTTTTCAACACAATCCAATCAGAAGAAGTCATAGAGGAATATTTGGCGATAACAAAACAGAACAATGTTACAGAAAGTAATATCAAAAACTTCATTTCTACCGAGCATTAACATATTTTTTAATTCACATCATAATTCAACTTTGAATGAATATTGTACAACTTCTATGCAATTTCAGCAAAAATTCTGTGCTTTTGTCCATTAGCATTATACATTCAAAATGAAAATTAACAGTGGTCTCAAAATAAATATTTAATGAGTTTTCTACTATCATTTTCGATTCTGTAATTTCTCAAGAGCATATAAAGAAGTTTAGTAAGGATCTGTACGTACAAGTTCTGAAGAAACCTCAGGATTGGTTTGATGGGAAAAAAACTATATTTTTAACTCCTTGGTAAAAAAATTTATTTGATTTACATATATTTTCATCAATATACAGTTTTACTGCATACTGGAAGAGTATTATAAGTATAATTCGAAATTCATTATGTAGGGGAATATCAATAAAATTATCTTACATGGCCATAATTGCAACGTTTTATACTGTTTCTGAATGCTGAAATGAATCAAAGTTTAATCACATTATGTGATATTTATATATTTTGGAGGTATCCAGGTCATTTCATACGTATCTACGATTTGGATTACTTGTGAAGGTGTTATGTGGTGTCACGTAGCCAATTTAAGAGTTCTTATAAGGATTCATCTCACTCTTTTGTAAAACGTTGATTCGATTTGAAATTTCTTTTCATGTGTCTATATTGATTTTAGGAAGTGTGTTCTGGTTAGTTAGCGCTGATAAATGATTATGTGAATCAATAATCGAATAATTTGCAAAATATAACTTAAAAGCCTGTCTCGCAGAGTTAAAAAGATGAAAAATGGGCACTATATTTATTTAGCCCTGTCTGACCAGAACGCACTCTCCAACAATAGCAGGATTATTTTACGAGAAATTGATTAATGTCAATCTACCTGACGCGGGAGGAAGTTTATAAAAACAGATTTTTGGAATGTTAGTGGACCGGCCAACCTGTTACGATATATTTAAGATATATATGGAGTATTCCACGTCAAATGAACCTCGATCTGCCCGTTGATCTCTTCGATTTCCCTCACGATTTTCTATATGATTGTTTCAACTCAAGGCACCACATTTTTTTCTCAAAATTTTTCCAATTGAATTAACTCAGCTACAATTTTTGAAACGACCGTTTTTATCAGCATATTGAAAAAATCCGAAACAATTCTGAAAAATCCTGTTTCATATGTCAGAACTGTTCACCCTCAAGCCGGAGTATGCCGATGTCCTCTTCATATTTTTTCGAGCTTCTTTCGAAAGATACATTTGCAAAAGTAAAAAGCAAGAGTCAATTTACTGCGAGTGATTGCTCATTTTTATATGTAACACTGGATTTTTAAGAATTTTTTAATATTTTTCTGAAGAGATTTTTATTCCTCAAGACGTAAAAATTGCAAATAATCAATTAGTTTGGGAATGTCTGAAAAAATTCTCAAAAATCTGGTGCTGCATCTGAAAATGTTGGCATAACCACCATTTAAATTATTTCTGTTGAAAAAAGCTCAAAGAAAATATGAAGGGAATGCCAGCTCACTCCAGTTCAAGGCTCAAAACATTTAATATGGCACATGATTTGTCAGAATTATTTGAGATTTTTTAATTGTATCGATCAATATGGTCGTGTTCAAAAACTGTAGCTATTTGAAATTGATTCGAAATATTTCGAAAATAACAAGCAGATTTGGGCTGATTATGACCCAACTTTAAACTTTCCGTTTGCAAATTCGTTTCGAGCTGAAATAATAACAATAACAATAGTAATAATAATTATAATGTCATTATCTTATTCGAACTTTGGAAGCACAATGTCAAATTCGTGGTAAGTAACTGAAAAAACCCTGAGGTACCGTACATGAAAATCAGACAAGTTCTGGGTTTTGGACTCCCATGTTTGACCTGCAGCTAAAAAGTAGAGTTTTTTCGAAACTGACCTGAGATTGATGATCAGTGACCATAAAATGCATTTTTTTGCGAGCCACTGGTATAGCAACCAAAGTGTACTAGAACAATATTGTGTGTCGTTAACTGAACTTCGGTTTATTTTGATACCTATACCAGCAGCTCACCAAAGAATGCCTAAAATGTAATACCAATTTTTATCAAACTCTGTTCATCCATTCTCTAAATATTATCATTTTTATTTAATTATTCGTTATTTTTTTATTCAAATAATTTGAAAAGTACTGATCCAATCAAAGCTAAAATCTAAACAGTTCTAAGTTTGGAAAAGTCGCGTTGATTGAGACCAAATTCACTAAAATTCGATAACTTGTTCGTCGGACAGAAAAATTGATCATTTACGTACATACATACACACACGGACATCCATCCGAAAATAGTCGGAGGTGAGTCTGTGGACCTTAAATCGTCGAGATGTAATGAAAACTGAGCTCTTTATTTTCGAAGTGATTACAATAACTTCCTTTATTCTCTTAAAACAGAGAAACGGGAAGTTGAAACTTGGTGCCTTCGAGATTCAAGACAATCATGTAAAAGATGGCGAGGGAAATCAAAGAGGTCAAGGGTTAGACCTGGGTAGATTTGACATGGAATGCCCCATATATATATATATATATATTTATGTGTATATAGTATATCCATGTGGATAATATTTTATACATGTATGTATAAATTATATAAAAATTCTATACTAACAAATATTAATTCTGCTATGTAGTATACAGATCGGTGAACTGTGCTGTGTGACAGTACTATGCACAGACCAAAGACGGTCGTCTTGATCTTTTAAGATGTTTCATTTTAATCGTGAAGCTGTTACCCGAACTGATGACAGTAAGCAGCAATAATATTGTTTTCTTAATCTCTGAATAACTCACGAATTTTTATAAAGTATGAGCGACAATCGCAATGGTAATGAACTTCTATCACAATTTTGATATTTCTGATAGAAATCAGTTTTTAATAATCAAGTATTTCATTGAAATACTGAAATATATGTAGATCTTACTCGTTTAACCTCATATTAAAATTAAGTTGAAACAGACAAGCATACATGTTGATCAACGTACATATTGATTAACGTGTGTAAGCGCACAATTATACCAAACATAACATACAATAATTAATCAAAGTCGAGGCTTAAAAATTCTTTCGTTTCCACCCAACTTGATGAATGCCAAATATGAAGAGAAACTTTGATCGATTTTTTGCATGGAACTGGTTAAATCAACTTTCTACTTCACATTCATTTATCACTCTTTTGACGGGATGCAGCACTAGACTGTAAATTAGATTATAAATGCATTTTTTAAACCTCAATAACAATGATTAGAATACTGTGATCACAGGTATTAATAATTAGTAATTATAATGCAGCAATAACAATATTGAAATGAACTATTCAAACCCTGTTGGAGTATTGGGTATCAGCCGAAGTCTTAAAATATCCAGGATTCAAGTAGCATTTTTTTGTGAATCCGTATATAGAAGTATTTGGCGTTTGCACTTCTTTACTAGCAGCATGCATGTAGCCAAGTCTTTCGTCAGTCTGCGAAGAAAAAATAATTAATTAGAATGGAGTCTGTAGTTCGAGCAGCTACTGAAATTCCGTTGCTAGCATAGGGCAATTATTGTCCACTATGCATGTCAATGTACGTGGGGATAATACAAGTACGAATCAAGAAAGGCAGTGTTAGTCAGTTACAAGAGTGGAGGAATTAGTATTCCTGTTACCAGGTTTGTCCAATACTTTAGCAGAAGTTATGTGCATACTGTACATAGTTTCAAGTGTCTGACTATTACTGCCTGGTGAATGCATTTTTCGAACATTACTGTACCTCATACTTGGCGCACTAGCTTGTTTCTCTTAGGACAGTCTTAATATCGAACAGATATAACTAGAAATGAAGAAATTCAGCAACACCTACTATTTGAAACAATCTGAGCAAGTCTGTATCATGGGCATGGTTCATCACAACTTCACAAAAGGCCTGGATGAACCAGCTTCCATTTAGCGTATCCCGGTGAGACGCAAAGCCAGGCAAAGTAGAAAAAGCAACAAGCATATCCGAATATTCTCGGGATCCTATCGGTTGTGCAGATGGATTTTCTGGTGTCATCTGACTCGTATCTATTTCATGTCTCCTGATGCCTACTTCGTCCGATTCCACCATGCGCTGTTCTTTTTGCCCCCTGAAAAATATTGATTGTGAGTACAAGAAAATCATATTTCATTTATACATGGATAAGAAGTATGTCACTGTTCCTTGAACATTGTTTGTTAAACATCTAAGTATGATTGTATGATAACCATTAGTTAATTAAGTATTATTTAAAGTAATAGAATCATTTTCAAGTAAAATAAATACCTGCAAGTCTGAAAAATGAAAATTTTTGGTTTTTTAGACATGTTTGGACATGCTCGTGTAGTGAAAAATTCCAAAATCCCAAATGCAGTTATCATTTTATTGTCTGTTCCGCATACTACACTTTCCGAACGATGGTCTTCGACATGTTCATTACCGTGGCTCATAATTATAAGAAACATTGAATGAACATGACGTAAGTCTGGTCTCATGGCGAATGCTGAAATTTCTTCTAGCATTTTCTGCAATTTTATTGTTTAATTCAAAACATGAATGGGAAAAATTATGCAGTAAAAAATATAAGATTTCAGAGATAAAAGGAATGACATCCTTAAATGAATGTCCTTAATAAATACTCCATGGCGTAATCAGTAACATAATCACTTTGATTAAGGTTGAAGTTGTTAATGTTATTCTACGAGTTTACATTGAATCATTCTTGGTCAAGTACGAACTATTTTATTCAGGAACATTTTCATTTAATTACGTCTTTACTACCCATTCTTACTACAAATATCAAATATGTACTAATCTGATAATGTTAGTAACTTACCTCTCGTGTCAAGTTTTGCCGAACTATAACTTGAAAACCCATTTGTTCAAACAATTCTTTTAAATTGTCCTCATCGTGTTTGGCAGCAGCCCTTTCCTTGGCTCCTTCAGTGAACAATATGTTATTGATAATCAAGACCAAGCCACGAGGGTTACTAAACATGGCATAATTCAAAATATTATCATTCTTTGTCTCCATTAACTTAGTAGATTTCTTCACACGAATTCTTAGAGGTTCTTCGACATGTTGAAGCTTCCTATAATAGTCATCTTCCCTATGCCAGTAGAGAAAATGGAAATAATTATGTATAATATCATAAGGGTAATGTTTTTCCTGATACATTTCATATACTCCACTCCTTAATCCAAGTTGTACTTACTCAAAAAATTCGTTTCGGATTACTTGGTTATTCAGAGGGTCAACAATATTCCTATTAATTTCTGGAATTGTTTCTTCACTTTTATTCTCAACTTCATTTGGTTTTAATAAATTTGCTAAATCATTGCGATTCACTTCTCGTAAACATTGAACAAAACTGTCGAATGCTCTAGGACCACGTGACTCTATAGTCAAATATATTTCGCGATTATTATCCATGTCATCCAAGTGTTTCTAAGCATTAGAAATACACAGAAATAATACATTTAACAAGTAGACAAATCATAGACTAAGAGCGTGTTCGGAAATTGACTGAAAGTATTGTCAGTACTGAAAATGGTATAGTCCAAGTGACGTATACTGTAGATTTTCAGTATAAATGTAAATGGAACGAGATACATGGAAACGTTTCTACAGATGAATCATTCAAGCACAAAATAAAAACATATTTCAGTGCTTTCTCTCAGAAAATACATGGTGTAATTGGAAACAAAAGAGAGAGAAGTGGATAATACACAGGGTAAAATTATTAATGTGATATGCAAAAGGAGAATAGCATACGTATCTTGTGTCGCATTGTTACCTGCCACTTCTGAATCTTTTTATAGTTTTCGCCATAAATTTTATGTTGCAGTAACAATGGAAATATTTCACGCCAATCTATTTCCTCAACTAGTTTGCCCAAATTTTTTCTTAATTTTTTACGGTCCTCTTCGTTCATTGCGAAAAGAAATGTTTGTAACACCAGAGATGAGTAGGGAGATCTCCAACGCTCGGCTTTTTGTGATACCAGCTAGGTTGGAGCGTCGACGTGACACCTAGGCGGCCACGCACCGAAGGTGGCCCACAATCGTGTATTGGGAAATCTGCCGGGGGCGTGGCTTCTCCTTGCGGCAGAAGCAGTAACTATTCTAAAACGCATTTTTAAATCAGCTTTCGTGTTCTTATGTGAAAGCGTGTATTTATCTACAGTTATTAAACTCGAATTTTCAAAAAAAATTCAATAAAATATGAAATTTTCAATACAAGGAATTTGTGAGTTTGCAAATACTCAGCCTAGTCATAAAAATTTTATTGGTGGTGAAGATATACTTGATGCGGGACATCTAATGAAATGTGGCCTACAGCAATCAGATACTAGTTGTGATAATGAGTATAAAATAATTGCATTCTGTCTCCAAACTTCTCGTTTAAAAGATCCACCGCATGAAATTGTGGGTGCAATATCGCAATTTTGGCTGCAATGAAAAATAAAATTTAATGTTTATTGTTTTTTATTTTTTCTGACAAATATTACACGACAAAAAATTTCGTTTGATATTGATGATAAACAAATAATTATGAAATGAAATTCTATAGGTAATTACTTACATGTTGGTATGAAGTCATTTTTGGTGAAATGTAATGAAAACACTTTTTTTGACTGTGTAACCTCATTCCCAATTTTCAATGCTTTTATCCAAGCTAATCGACGATCAATTACTTCATCTTCACCAAATTTATTTTTGATCACTGCAAAACTAGAATTTGCCGAAGGAAAAGTGTAAAATCGAACTGTATTGTTCTTACTAGACTTGCTATTACACCCATACACGCAGCAGAAAGTTTTATTTTTATTTTCTCGTGGTGGAAACTCCATGATTAAATTTTTTGATCAAATATTGAAATTTAAGATGTTTTTAAGTAATAACTAAGCTCATAGATAATAATTGATTACTTAATATTTAAAAAAAAGTTTAACACTTTTAAACTACATTTCTCACATATTATATTTGATATCAGCAGTTTAAGCTTGACCTGCATAGAGTAGTTTATATTTGATCCGTCAGGTAGCGTATCTGAGTGGATGATTTCCCAATATGTACATATACTTTCTGTGACGTAACAGGTGCGTGCAGGTGACACGACGAGCTCCAAGTTCACTCACCGACGGTCATTGGCAACCTCGCATAATTCAGATCTTTCTTTTCCCCTTCTTAATTAGAGATCATCTCGGAGATTGAACCTGATTGAAGATGCTGAGAGATATGCATCTAGAAAGTGGGAGGTTAAACGGAAAGATTAAGTCCGGCGGGCCAGCTTCCGCAAACCGTGCTTAAAAAATGAGTCAAAGGTCAGATTGCTAAAAGATTTAGATCGAAATTTGACTACTGTTGGCACACATGTCAGTGAGCGACTTGGTTGCAGTCGCCTGTTCTTTCGTTGATGGCTTGTAGTCACCTTTAGTGGTGTGTGCTTATTGTGGACTTAACGAGTTGACTCAGTTTATTGTAAGCGTAATGACAATCACTAAGTTTCGTCGAGATTAATAAACCATTACTTGGAACATTGCGAATCTTGTACGTTGTCAGTTCCGTATTTTCAATCATAATATTCGTTTTTTTCTGACCTTGTTAGGCTAGGTTAGGTTAGGTTCGCTTTTACATCATTCACAATCTCGCCCAAAAACGCATTACACATTTTGCGACCTATGTGTTGTACAGAACTGCGCAATTGCAAAAACAGTGCGTATCATGAGACAAGCTCTACAACCTCGATTTCCCCAGCTTTCATCTACATTACTTGAAACTTCTTACCTAATAAAAATTACAAAGCTTATGTAGTATAAATTAACTATATTTAAGAATCTCTTCAATCAACAAAATTTTTTTCCACAGAGAAAAGCATACTGATGCATCGGAATAAACAGGTTTCAACCTTTTAATAAAACTGAAGTATTTATTTTTCAAGCAATTTAGTCCAGAATTTTAGCATTCTAGTCTGATTTGTAGCAGTACCATTGACATTCTGTGGTAGCTTTATTTTCTTATTTTTATTAATGCGTTAGTATTATTCTTGTTCATCTTATCAAGATTTTATTGCATTGATTTATGTAGCATCTCGTCTCAATATATTGTCGCTATTCTTAGATGGTAGTCCGATTTTAGTTATATTATCAATTTTTTCACTTAGCACTAATTAGCATTAAGTACGTCTGCATCTCTTACTTAGATTGATCTATGCAATATTCACGTCTTTAAGAAACATTTCATTTTGTCCAGTTAGGTTTTTCCTTATTATTGTTTAAAAAGGTAGTAATAATTATTGAAACGATGGATACAGACATACATGTGATAATGATTTGTGCTGAAAAGCAGTAATGGTATATGTATCTAGTACGTGATCCTTTATTAGCCAGTTTATTGTTCTGCTATTTTATTGTTTTCAGTTGTTCCTGCATGCTGTGTGCACTGCATCTGAAAACCCCGTCTGCTTTGTATATGCACTGTGTTACCCTTACTTTGCTGATTAAATCGTTGTCCAACAAAATATAAGCAAAAATGGCTGCTTATATCAATCGTACGATATCCATGATTGGGGGAGATGGTCAGCACCGATCGAACGACCTCAGAACTGATAATTCTCCTCTGCAGATCTTTGTCAAGGCTAAAAAGAAAATCAACGATATCTTCGTAGAGATAGATGACTACGTTCAAGATGCCGTCGGATTCATGCATTGTAAGTTTTAAATGATCCTTATAAAGTTTAAGGTTTTCATCGATACTTGTAGACTCAACTCGATCATTCTGCAGCCTTAAGAGATGATCGTGATATCGTTAATACACAAGAAGCAGAAACAATTGAATCCTATGTCTATAAAGTACACGCAATACGAGATGTGCTTAAACGAGATCATATGAAAGTTGCTTTTTTCGGAAGGTAAGCGTAACATATTACTTTGGTAAAAATGTTACACTTGCAAAAAAATTTTTTTTCAACCATCCAATCTATAATCATCAACAAAGAGATAATTTACTCCTTAATAGAACCAGCAATGGAAAAAGTACGGTCATAAATGCAATGTTGCGAGATAAAATATTGCCAAGTGGCATTGGACATACCACAAATTGTTTCCTTCAAGTTGAAGGGTCAGACAACGGTGAATCCTACCTGATCACTGAAGGATCTACAGAAAAACAGCCCGTACAATCCGTGGGTCAGCTTGGTCATGCGTTGTGTAAAGAAAAATTGTGTGAAAGTCATTTGGTACGAATTTTTTGGCCAAGAGAAAAATGTCTACTGTTAAGAGACGATGTGGTATTTGTCGATAGTCCTGGTGTCGACGTAACACCCAATCTCGATGAGTGGATTGATAAGCATTGTCTGGATGCAGATGTCTTTGTTTTAGTCGCAAATGCAGAATCCACTCTTATGGTCACTGTAAGTTTCTGAAACATGTACTGTTGTAAAGAAATCAATGTGAATTATCATTTTATTTTTTCTTTACAATTAGGAAAAAAATTTTTTCCATAAAGTTTCTACGAAGCTGTCCAAGCCCAATATTTTCATCCTCAACAATCGCTGGGACGCCTCTGCTTCGGAACCAGAATTCTTTGATCAGGTAACTACTTCAACTCCATTAATAATGACGGTAAACCTAACTATGTTTCAGTCATGATTCTTGTTACATCAGGTTTGTTGAGATTCATGTCAAACAAAAACATGATAGATACTATATAGGGAAGTTACAACACTATTTTTTATTATTGATGTTTTGTTCTGAATTAGTTCTAAATTACCAGGTCCCTAGGTCGTTATTGTTCTTTTTCTTTTGGTTAGTCCCAGTTTTAAAAGGAGTAATGTCTCATTTTTCCTTCAGCTGGTCAATGAACAAAGGGAGGTAAGCCTTTCATTAATATAAAACTGTAATCACTTGGTAGAAGCTTGCACAATGTTAAATTATTCACTGACCACAGACAAAAAGAGCATTTTTCCAAATGACAGTTAACGCATGCAAGATACGTGCAATGATTCTCCGATACCCTGTCTGTGTTGTCTCTAAATTTTAATTGCTACCGGATCAGACATTTTTCTATTCATGGTATATTCGTTACATTTTAAAATCCTTATGCCATTAAACTCTGTTCGTGACTTTTTTTATGAGACATGTTAATTTTTTTCCAACACTTTCCTACGCGAAAAATGAGACGAATTTGGTCACATCATTTATATTTTTACAAATTGTAACGATTTTTCAGTTTTTTGTTCCCAGAATTTATTTTTACAGCTGCAGTGCATTCCTATATGATTTTTCGCACCATTGCAGTAATGATTCACTACTCAGCAAACTACGGTCATAATTCCCAATAAATTACTGCTTCAGATGTAATCAAATTGAATTCTATTTTATTTCTCAAAAGAGTTCTACTGGTGTAGCCATTTACTTATACATTTTCAGGAACTTTCTTCTCAGAATTTTTCTTATCTGATTTGTGTCACCATCTTATACCTCAGATATTAATATTTAAACTGTCGCCATGTTCACATAATTGTTTTCTACAGGTCAGGGCACAACATCAAGAACGAGCTGTCGATTTCCTTTCCAAAGAACTGAAGGTTTATACACCCAAGGATGCCGAGGAAAGAGTTTTCTTTATATCTGCTAAAGAAACACTTCAAGCGCGACTACAAGAACAAAGAGGTCAACCTGCTCATAGTAAGTTCTTTACTAATAAACATAAGTTGTTCTAAGTTAGTGCAATTTCATATACCAAATAGTCAATGAAAAATCACAGATGGAGCACTGGCGGATGGTTTCCAAAATCGTTATTTCGAATTTCAAGACTTTGAACGTAAGTTTGAGGAATGTATTTCAAAATCGGCGGTGAAGACTAAATTTGAGCAACATTCCCAACGAGGAAAACATATTGCAATGTGAGTTATCATCATTTTCACTCGTTTTTTTTTTTTTCATAGAAAATTTGTTGAGCTACAAGAAAATGACAGTAAAGTATAGCCCCAAAGATGGAAAGAACACTAAACTCGGCATATAACTTAAAATGACCTTCATTTCAGGGAAATTCGATCGACACTAGATGAGATACTTGAACGAACACAAAAGATGCGTTCTTCACAGTTGACCGTGAAGAAAGAAGTACATGACAAATTGAACTTCACAGAACAACAACTAATGCTGCTTACCCAGGAAATGAAAGACAAGATTCACCGTATGGTTGAAGACGTTGAGCAAAGAGTTTCGAAAGCTTTAAATGAAGAAATTAGAAGATTGGCTGTACTAGTAGATGAGTTTAGCGTTCCATTTCACCCAGAACCTTTAGTGCTAAATGTTTATAAAAGAGAACTTCACAGTCACGTTGAAAATGGATTAGGTTAGTCTTCGTCTCCATTTTTACTTAAGCCTCGTGTTTTTCACTGTAAAGTGCCATACAATATCGACTGACTTTGAAATATCATTTGTAATTGCAGGATCAAATCTACGTGCAAGACTCAGCACTGCGTTAGCATTGAATATCGAAAATTCTCAACGTGAGATGACTGAGCGTATGGCTAGTTTACTACCAGATAATAAAAAGCAATTGTCGATTAATATTTTACCGAGACGAGAGCCATTTGAAATTTTGTATCGCTTGAATTGTGACAATCTTTGCGCGGATTTCCACGAGGATTTAGAGTTTAGATTCTCTTGGGGAATCACTGCTTTGATCAATAGATTTGCAGGAAAACAAGGACAGAAACTAGCGATTTCTAATCATCCTCAAGCAGTGAGTCAAAGACACTTTCTTCTACACGCCGTCTGAGCTATGGTGTATTACATTATAATGTTGAAAACTTTTATTCTGATTTTCAATAGATACCTCAACTGATGTCCCCTACAGATAGTATAGATTCGGTGAAATTTGTAACAAGTCCAACTTGCATCCCCTCAAGAGGCGATGACTGGTCATTGGCAACTCGTGTCGCAATTGCCTCAATAACATCTCAGGGCACTATGGGAGGGTTACTCGTTGCTGGCTTTGTAAGTGTTGAATGACCACGGTGATTTTTTAACTATATTTCAGAGTACTCTGTATTTTGAATTGACGTAATAAATGCTATTCCAGATGTTGAAAACAGTTGGGTGGAGGCTCATAGCCGTAACTGGTGCTGTTTATGGAGCATTGTACCTATACGAAAGGTTAACATGGACAAAAAAAGCTAAAGAAAGAACATTCAAGCAACAATATGTAAACCACGCAACTAAAAAGCTAAGATTAATTGTTGACTTAACATCTGCCAACTGTAGTCACCAAGTACAACAGTAAGTTCTTTCTTTCACTTATTTATGTCAACTGAATAATTTCCAGGATGAACATCAATTTATAGTGTACTCAGCATATTGATTTCTGATTCTTCTGGTTGTACATTTTTCATTTCAGAATAGTCAAAGTCAAACGTACCAAATGTAGTATAATAGCAAATAATTTTTTACGGAAATACAAATTCTAAAGAATTGTTTTATTACTGTGCAGAGAGTTATCGAGTACATTCGCTCGTCTGTGTCATTTGGTGGATGAGGCGACATCCGAAATGGACGTGGAACTTAAAACGATTGCAACTACTCTTCGTACTCTGGAGGAAGCAGCAACTAACGCAAAGGTCCTCCGTAACAAAGCCAATTATCTAGCTAATGAACTTGATTTATTTGATGCAGCCTATTTAAAGTCATTGAATTGAAAAAAAGTTTGCAAAAAAATCAATGAGGCTGCTAAAGTATTCGATGACTTCCTTGATCTTAGAAATCTATCAATAAGCAGCTGGAAGGATGAGTTTTTTATATATACCTAATTCAGTATGACAATTATACTCTCATATCTTTATACCATTTTTAGAACAATGATTAAATCAATGAATTTTGCTTTATTTAGAATTTTATACACAAACAAACGTATACGAAAGTTGTTATGCAATAATTCATACCTGACAACGTCAATTTTATCTAACATATATATCTAACGTATGCTGCTAGATTTTCAATAGTTACTGCAATACGATATTAATCACTTGGGAGTGTTCAATTACGCACATATAAAAAAATTACAATTGTAGGTAAGCGTCATATTGAAGTCTGTATATACATAAATTCATTGGAAGTTTGAATACCGTAAGTGGAATGTTATATCTAGTCTCAGAACCTTGAAGGTTAACTAATAATCAATACCGGTTTTATCAATTACATTCTTGAACTAATCGAGTGTATAAAATTGTGATTACCCTTGTGATTACATCCCAATTCTGCGGGTACCATAAAATTGTGTGCAACCTGATTTTCTCAGATCTTACGCATCTTAAACATTGCATTGATCTTTCTCACGATTTTAAATTAGGGGAACTTCAATAGCTGGCATACTTTGAAAGTTTTCTCTAGTTCATTATTATAATATAAGAATAGATACAACTGCAAAGAACTTCAAGAAATGAGGATATAGCTTTGCATGAACAATGTATACACCCGTTTTCTATTTCAAAACCTAAGAAGTACGTAAACGCGATAGAGAGTACCTAGCTTAATCTAATACATCCCCACAGCAAGCTTCCATTTTGCAAAAGAAGTGAGTTCATGCTGTCTTTAGGTCTAATTTCGTATCCTTATTTGGACCGAGTCACTTCGTATGTATAGAATTGAATAACTAAAGAAAATTATTAAAATTAGCGCAAGATTGTGATTGATATGTATGTTAATATTTTTTTTTTGATAATCATTCAAATCCTAGATCTATTGTAAAGAAAGAACTATACTTATATACTGAAAAATTATGATAGCAATCTATTATCGAAGAATCAATATCATTGTCCAATACTTTGTTGAATTCAACTAGGTAATTAAATTTCATTGGACGAGTGTTAAATGTATGTTAGAATCGTATTAATAAACAGTTGATTATTGCATACCAGACTCCTATCAACCATACCATTGTCAACTCTGTGTACATATGTTGGATTCCGAACATCCATCCTGAACGTTCCCGATTTGTCGAGTTGTCAGAATCCAACGACCTAGGTTCACGAAGAATACAAAAACTATCGTCAATACCAACAAGAGTCAGCGACATTATCAATCAGCAAATGTCGTATACTTACAAATTACATCAAATCCCGCATATGCTTCATAAGATTTATAGTAGAAATGATATTGTATGTAGTACAAATAAACTGAAAGTAGTTCAAGGAAATCAAATTCGTATTATGCATGTATTTTTTCTTTTAAGTTTAATGATTGATAACGATTCAATCGCAAGACTTCTCTGAGAAGAGTTAATGAAATCTTTTGCGTAAATTTTTTATTCTACACTCATTGTAGCCATTGGGTTGGATTTGAATGGACACAATTTATTGGCGAGATATACAATATGGTATTACAGGGTTTTATTAATTGAAATTTGCAAGTTCGACATCTAGTACAACAATTAATATAAGAGTTTGGTAGATGTAACAATGGTGAACAATTCGACGCATTGTTACTATGCAAGTCAAAAGTTGGTCGGCGGGGGGGGGAGGGGTTCCTTTCCGAAAAATTAAAAGTGGTGGGGGTAAAAATAGTAAAAGTGGAGGGGATGAACCGTAAAGTTGCCAAGACTGGAGGCGAAGCGGCGAGCACCGAAAGAGAAGTGATCGCACGCCGAGCACGGATCTACGCGTTTATGTCGCATTTTCGCGAATTTTTGCATATTATTCGCGCTCTCAGTGAGTGATCAGTGTTCAAATAGTTAATTAACATACGAAAATGGCCTCAGAGGAGGAAGTGGACGAAACCTTTGCCGGTAAGTGTCGAATAATGGTTAAGTTTGCCGGAATGTTATACACAGGCACGCAGGACGCGCGCTTTTCATATGATGGCTGCCATGTCAACTTGTCTTACGTGATTTTTAACTTTATTCAGAGCTAAATCAGCTCGCACATGTTTTTACCGGACAAATAACGACTGGGTACAATTTTTCGTATCAAAATTCACCTACATTATTACCAAAATAATTATATTCGAAAAGTATCGAGCTAACCTTCCAAATTTTCAATTGTCCAAATTCTTCAATAATAGCTCGATTATTTTTGCATTTTCAACGTTAATATCAACGTACCTATTAATTCTTAGTTGTCTCCCAATATGCCAGATAAATATTTCTCTGATTACCAACCTTTGCAGATATCATCGATGTTCTGTTTCGATACAAAGTTTACATTTCGCACTGCAAAATATATGTAAATCGAAATATGAATATGGTACTTATATTTATGCATTGCGTGAATAATATTGCTTTCACATTTATCACACGGTTGAATCATCTACCGATCTTCGTAAATTTGTACAGGTTAACGTTATTGTAAATATATTTCCAAATGTTTTTCATTGAGTGTCAACAGGCTAACACTTGTGGGTCTTATTTTAATCGCACTTAATGACAATCGGATTTGCCACACCGAGGTATTGAGTTACAGTAGAATTCGAATGTAATTTTGTAAACACGCGAGTTCCTAGAATCCAGTATTATACGGATATCGGCGTCATATAACCACACAGCCGACCACGGGTTGGTTGGCTGTAGCTTTCGTACATACCTCAACTACCCGAGTAACTGTAATAAGTTATTAAGAATTAGGAAATAGTTAGTTGTAAAGGCATAATTGTGAAAAGCTCGCTCAGATATACAAAATTTTCCATATATTTCCTATCGGGTAAGTTTGCTTCGTGAAACAAATCTGCACGTCATTTTACAATGTGTTCGATTTGCCAAGTACATTGCACCAATTGAATTTGATTTATGTGCGTTTCATGTTAATCTTACATCAATATTAGATCAATCCAGTAATATTATTATTAATTCGTACGTAAACGTTCCTAAAATTCAGTATTATACGAACATTCGCGTCGTGTAATCACTCGGCCCACGACAAGTCGGCTGCAGTTTTTATACGTTCATGCCTGAACTACCTGAGTAATTGTAATAAAGAGGATTTAGTCGGTTGTACAGAAATAATTGAGAAAAGGTCGCACAGGTATACAAAATTCTTCAAGTATTTCGCATCGGGTAAGTTTTCCTCGTGAAACAAATGTGCACGTCATTTTACAACGTATTCGATTTGCGAAGTAAATTCTACCTATTGAATCTGATTTACATGCGACTCTTGTTCATTTTACTTCAATATTAGATCAAGCCCAGTAATATGGCCATCAACTCGTATATAAACTGAAATGCTGTCCAAACGAATGTTAGGTATTTTAAGTAGGGGTTAAGAGATCTACCGGAGTATTTGCCCTTAATACAAAATGGCGGTCGCAAGTGTGTGTAACAAAGCATTCGCAACTGTAGATAATGCCAATATATTTTTTCCGTCGCCAGTTGTTTTCACTTGCAATGATAAAACTTCCCAAAACACTGCTAGCAACGTCAAATTTTTACAATATATCATTTCTCACTGGTAAATATTACCTAGAAAGCATCAATTGCCGGCAATGTAAACAAGATCAACGCAGTCGATGTAGATGTATATATATCCGTATGCATATAATACGTACGCGCGATTCCATTCGTCGATCATGCATACATGTACCTAAATAATGCAAAGATTCATCGTAATTTCTACTTGTATTCGCAATGATCAGTATTCCCATTAATGTTAATTTTTTTTCAAATTTAATATTTTATTCGAAACGAAATACAATATGTATGATTACTCTGTATAAAGGCTATTTTTATCCAGCTCTTATTACCAATGAAACGGTTCTTATTATTGATTTCTTGAGGCATTAAAATGTCAAGTGTCATTCGCAATATTTAACAATAAATTCTAAGCTATAGCATGAAAAAATTAAAATCTCCCAAGTTAATTAGATTGGCTGTTGAAACGATGAATTCCAGGTCCCCCCCCCCCCCCCCCCCCGCCTATAATGCTCCCTTCTCTTCACCCTCACCGCATCTATCTCTGGCCCAATATCATACTAAGGTGGCAACCTTGATGAGATTATATGTATGAGTCTGCCTGTAGATAGCTTGTTGTACAGGAACCTGTGTCATGTTTCATTTCATCACAAATATATATAATTAGTTTAATTGATCTATATCAACTGAAGCTTTGATGAATATCTCAGATTATTCAGCAATATAGCACATATATAAATTATCCGTATATTTAGACAATTGACTTTTTTTTTCTTATAGGAGAGGAAGAAGCAGACGAAGCTGGAGTTGCTATACCAAATACTGGCCAACCAGTTGCCGAGGGTTCATCTGATGCTGAAGAGTCTCAGAGACTGGTAATATATATTCTAATTAAATTTTACAATTAATATTATAACTTAACAAGCATTGACTATTTTGTTTTATTTCGAAAATTGATAAATATTCGACCAAATGTCTAGTATGTTGTTACAAATTGATAGTCAAAATTTTGTGATCTGATTGAAGTAACTATCTTTTACACATCTTACATTTGCTTAGGAGGAAGATGATGATTACGAACCAGAAGAACGAAAAAAGAAAAAAGGAAAGAAGCGAAAAGCTCGTAGTGAAGATAAGAAAGGGAAAAAAAAGAAGAAGAAGAAAAAATCTGACTCCGGAGACGTAAGTATTTCAGTATGATAAAAAATGATGCTAGATCAACAGTTCTGGTCATGAAGCATCAAGAGAGCTCACTTATCAAGTTTTTTTATACTGCTTCAGGAAAGTGATTTTGCTGGAGCTGAACCTACAGAAGCTGCAGGAGACGACAGTGACTATGCTGGGAATCGTAAGAGTCGAAAATCATCTTCGCGAAAATCGTCAGGACACAATACATCGGCAGTACAACCTCAAGAGCCCAACACTGGAATGCCAACGATAGAAGAAGTCTGTAGTACATTTGGACTCACTGATGTACAGATAGATTATTCTGAAGCCGATTTTCAGAATCTTACGACTTATAAGCTTTTCCAACAACATGTCCGGCCTCTCTTAGCCAAAGAAAACCCCAAGGTACTTTCTGCCTCACAATTACTTCCCAGAATGCATAATACTTTCAAAATGGGATGTTTTGAGACATTAGATGCCATTTTAATTATTGTCAATTACATTCAGGTGCCTATGTCTAAGCTGATGATGTTAGTAGCTGCAAAATGGCGAGACTTTTCTGAATTGAATCCCAACACTCAACCAGACGCCGATGCTCCACCTAGTAACATTGACGATGACAGCAGAAGCTCTAGAGTTAATCGTGGGACACTGATTCAAGATGTTGATGATGATGAAGATGAAGATGATGACAGTGATCGGAGAAGAAAATCTAGGGGTTCTCGCGCGAAGAAGGGAAAGAAGGCTTCCAAAGTTCCTACTCTCAAAATTAAGTTAGGAAAACGCAAGCGCGGCAGCTCGGTGAGGCATCTACTTACAGTTATAATTTTATATATAATTTTTTGCCACCTCCACTTGGCACGAAAACGTTGCAACAAATGTGGGTTTCAGGATGAAGAGGCAGAAGGTAGTGGCATCGGGTCGGACAGAGATTCGGATATGGAGTTTGAGCAGATGCTCGCTGATGCAGAAGAGCCTCCTGGAGCAGATGGCAGAAGTAAGGGGCCCGAAGAGAGTGGTCCGGAGGCTGTCCCAGTAGACCCACCGATTAGAAGAAAAGCTAAAACTAAGATCGGCAACAAAACTAAAAAGAAGAAAAAGACGAAGACTACATCTAAATTTCCTGATGGCGAGGAAAGTCTCCAGGTAGTGTCAAGCTTCAGATGGCGTATGCGTTCATTGCAGTTTCAATCGCGCTTTAACATCATCATCATCAGACACTGAGTTATTCGCTACTACCAAACTTGACGAAATTCAGTTCTAAGTCATGTCAGTCATTCATGCTCAATCCATTCAACGCATCCTATATTTTACTTTTGTATAGTAATAGTAACTCTCAGAATTTGTTTTCATTGTATTTCTTCATTTCGAAATATCTATTCAGTTCGTTGTGATTGTTTGTCGAATTGTTCAGATTCCTGTGACGTTGAACATGTTGATTAAAAAAGTCGATGTATATCGGAAGTATATAAAAATTATCGTTATATTACAACCTGGTAATTAACTGTAGACCACGCGAGAAGAAAAAACTTATAGAGGTTTGCATTTGAAATGGTTTCAAAGTTCAGCGAAATATCAACGAACGCATTTGCTTTGTTGCTTGACTCTGCCTTAGTAGTATTGTACGATGGGTTAGTTAATCCGTTAGCATAAAAAAAATTTATTTTGATAGTGCAATTTAGTTTATTGTATCAACCAAGTCATCATAAATGCAGAAATTGAAAACTTCCAATGTCTAAAAGTAAGCATTTCAAAAACCCAAATCCAAATTTTACGATGCAAACCATCTGAAATATGGAATATAATTGTATGAATTCACTTACTATCTGGTGAACTGTATTATATTCTTTTCTTTGCTCTTTATACTTATTATTCTATATACTCTACATTTCAGATTATTTTCTATTACCAGTAACCGTTGTTCTGATGCCACTATCAGAGCATTGGTTATTATCGACGAAGTTAAGAGTGTAATAACCTTGGAATTGTTTTCTTTCATACAGACTGACCACCAAGATTACTGTGAGGTCTGTCAGCAAGGTGGTGAAATCATATTGTGCGATACCTGTCCCAGAGCGTATCATTTGGTATGCCTCGAGCCAGAATTGGAAGAGACTCCTGAGGGCAAGTGGAGCTGCCCTCACTGCGAAGGCGAAGGTATTACAGGTACCTCCTTTAATTCCCTACCCCCCGCGTCCCCTCCCGTTTTTAGGTGTGAGTTTATAACAATGCTACACCAGTTAGTAATAATTTGCTTGTATTGAAAACTTGATTTTCTTCGATCATATAATATTAAGGAGTTATAATCATAATGTTATAATTCAAGAAGCACATTTCTATATGTCATCATATACATCACCTAAAAGTATACCTAATGTGCACCTGCAAGATAACTTGTAAAATATCGGATGTAAGTCAGAAAAACTATCTTTCAGATGGACATTAGGCATACTTTTATGCCTTGTATTTGATAATATCTTGAAATGTGCTGCTTTGGAAGGCTCTGTAGTTCCTAGAAACTAAATATTGTTGAAATTAACTTTTGTTATTTTATCCAGCTTGCACATTTCATCTGGCTATTTACATATATTGAAAATTCATCTGTTTCGTTGTCTAATCTAAGTATTTCATGTCTAAGGAGGTGCAGCTGATGACGATGACGAACACATGGAGTTTTGCAGAGTGTGCAAGGATGGTGGTGAACTCTTATGCTGTGACAGCTGCACTAGTGCATACCATACACATTGTCTGAATCCACCCCTTTCAGAAATACCAGATGGCGATTGGAAGTGTCCTAGATGTTCCTGCCCACCAGTCCACGGAAAAGGTATTTTAAAATCGGATGTGTTGAAACTTTTCGGGCACAGGTCACTGATATCAAGAAATAGAAAAAGAAAATGTCAACTATATTGTATTCTTTATTACAGTGGCTAAAATCCTAACTTGGAGATGGTCAGAGTGCCCTGAAACACCCTCAGAAGAACCTTCCACGAGTAAAGCCGCTCCCAAACAACGTAAAATGCGAGAGTTCTTCGTAAAATGGGCTGATATGTCCCATTGGCACTGTGACTGGATCACAGAATTACAATTGGACGTTTTCCATCCACTCATGTTTAGGTATTGAAAGCAAAGCAGCGTACTGATCTATCGATCAACCCATAAAATGTGAATTCATTATTATAAATTTTCCTAATCCTTACAATGCGTTTACAGAAATTATACACGTAAATATGACATGGACGAACCACCAAAATTGGAAGAGCCACTTGATGAAGGGGATTCTCGTGTAAAACGGTTGCAGCAACAAGACGGAGCTACTAACAGAGATGAATATAACCTAGAGGAGCGATTCTATCGATATGGTGTAAGGCCAGAGTGGCTAGTAGTTCATCGAGTGATTAACCACAGAGTGCAACGAGATGGCAGAGCAACTTACCTAGTAAAATGGCGAGATCTTGGCTATGACCAAGCTACTTGGGAAGACGAGCATGCCGATATTCCAGGTTTGAAGCAGGCTGTTGAATATTACCTTGATTTGAGGGCTGCGAATTGCTGTGATGGAAGTAGTTCTCGCAAAGGCAAAAAAGGTGAGATTATTAATACTTCCAGCTGAGACATTAGCTTCAAATCATTATTTTAATGCCTGTTTTATTTTACTCCCTAATCAGGCAAAGGCAAAAGGTCTAAAACTCGAGAGATAATTGATGATGAAGAGAGAACACCCAAAAGATATACTCCTCCACCAGAAAAGCCGACAACTGACTTGAAAAAGAAATACGAGCGACAACCCGATTACTTGGATATAACTGGAATGCAGTTACATCCTTATCAATTAGAGGTGTGTATTATACGACTTCAATCACCGGAGCTAATTAGTAGACAAAAAAGAAAATTAGATCATTTCTTCAAGAATCTCCAGACTACCAAGATTGTTATCATTTCACTGTTTACTTTTTACTCTCTTATTTGGTAGGTATGGGAATTGAGGTATTTGATTAAATGCATTTTAATATTTTTAGGGTTTGAATTGGTTGAGGTATTCTTGGGGCCAAGGAATAGACACCATATTGGCTGATGAAATGGGTCTGGGAAAAACAATTCAAACTATCACATTTTTATATTCACTTTACAAAGAAGGGCACTGTAAGGGGCCGTTTCTTGTGTCAGTCCCATTGTCCACCATTATAAATTGGGAGCGTGAATTTGAAACATGGGCACCAGACTTTTATTGCGTTACTTATGTTGGTGAGTATTATTGTTTCGAATGGTCCCAAAATTTTCATAGTGAATTGCTTGATTAAAAATTTACAATTCATTTTAGGTGACAAGGACAGTCGAATTGTCATACGTGAAAACGAATTGTCATTTGAAGAAGGAGCTGTGCGTGGTGGCCGAGCTTCAAAAATTCGCAGTTCACAAATAAAGTTCAACGTCTTACTGACCAGCTATGAACTAATCTCCATTGATTCAGCTTGTCTTGGATCTATCGATTGGGCAGTCTTAGTGGTAGACGAAGCTCACAGATTAAAGTCTAATCAATCGAAGTTCTTCAGATTACTAGCATCTTACAACATTGCCTACAAACTGCTACTGACTGGAACCCCATTACAAAATAATTTGGAAGAACTGTTTCATTTACTAAACTTCTTATGCCGAGATAAATTCAATGACTTAGCTGCCTTTCAAAATGAATTTGCGGACATATCTAAAGAGGAACAGGTCAAGAGGTTACATGAGATGCTTGGCCCGCACATGCTTCGAAGATTGAAAGCTGATGTCCTTAAGGTCAGTTTATCTTTACATGGCTAGCAAAGTAAAAAATAATTATGTATGAGTCTGCATAATCTTGTAATATTATACCTTCAATGAAATGACTTTTTCAGAATATGCCAAGCAAATCGGAGTTCATTGTCCGTGTTGAATTATCACCAATGCAAAAGAAGTATTACAAATATATCTTAACACGAAATTTCGAAGCGTTGAATCCTAAGGGCGGAGGACAACAAGTTTCTTTGTTAAATATCATGATGGATCTGAAAAAGTGCTGTAATCATCCTTACCTATTTCCTGCCGCATCTCAAGAGGCCCCAACTGGTCCAAATGGCAATTATGAATCATCAGCCTTGATCAAAGCTGCTGGAAAACTTGTTTTGCTAAGTAAAATGCTTAAAAGATTGAGAGATGGTGGACACAGAGTACTGATTTTCTCTCAGATGACAAAAATGTTAGATATTCTTGAAGACTATTTAGAGGGAGAAGGCTACAAATATGAAAGGATTGATGGAAACATTACAGGAACTCAGAGACAAGAAGCCATCGACAGGTTCAACGCGCCGGGTAATTCATTTAGGTTTTTCATACATTAACTTTAGTTATCACTGTTTTAAATTAAGATTTACGTTATTTTCGAGCATTATTACAATTGTTCAATGTTATCGTATTTTCGTTTCTCTAGGGGCACAACAATTTGTATTTCTGTTATCCACACGAGCTGGTGGTCTTGGTATAAATTTAGCCACAGCTGATACTGTGATAATCTACGATTCAGATTGGAATCCGCATAACGATATTCAAGCATTCAGCAGAGCCCATAGAATTGGTCAGGCGAATAAAGTGATGATATACAGATTTGTGACCCGTAATTCTGTTGAAGAAAGAGTTACACAAGTAGCTAAACGTAAAATGATGCTCACTCATTTGGTTGTGCGACCTGGCATGGGCGGCAAGGGTGCCAATTTTAGTAAACAAGAATTGGATGATATTCTACGGTTTGGTAAGTAAGATTGATATGTCGTTTTACTTATTTTGTACAATGTAAAGTGAAAAGTCTAAGATACTTCTTAGAGCTTGATGGTCATCCTTCGTTTATATTTAGGTACGGAGGAGTTGTTCAAAGAAGAAGAAGGTAAGGAAGATGAGGCTATTCATTATGATGACAAAGCTGTCGCTGAGTTGTTGGATAGGAGTAAAGAAGGAATTGAGCAGAAAGAGAACTGGGCAAACGAGTATTTGAGCTCTTTCAAGGTTGCGTCATATGTAACCAAGGAAGGTGAAATCGAGGAAGAGGCTGACACTGAAATTATCAAACAAGAAGCTGAGAACACTGATCCAGCTTATTGGATTAAATTGCTAAGACACCACTATGAGCAACAGCAAGAAGACATTGCAAGGACACTTGGCAAAGGTATAATGTTCAGATAATATATTCGTATTTCTGATCGCGGCCACGGATTTTCAAGATTTTCATTAATGTCCTTACATCATTCCACTCTAGGCAAGCGAGTGAGAAAACAAGTAAATTACAATGATGGTGGAGTTACTGGTGATCAAGGTACAAGAGATGACCAACCATGGCAGGAGAATTTATCAGATTATAATAGCGACTTTAGTGCTCCTAGTGATGATGACAAGGAGGATGATGATTTCGATGAAAAAGGTGATGGAGATCTTTTGTCACGTAGAAGTAGGCGCCGCTTGGAGAGACGCGACGAGAAAGATCGACCTTTGCCACCGCTTTTGGCACGAGTGAATGGGAACATTGAGGTTTGTTTTGCTAGATAATCTGTCATCAACTTGAGATTGAGTTTCAAAATTTATAATTTGGTTTTATTGTATGATTGATGTATCTGGTGATTTCAGAAGTTTAAGTTCACATGAAATTATTTTAAGGGGGTGAAACTTTTGTTTATTTTAGGTTCTTGGTTTTAATGCCAGACAACGTAAAGCATTCCTGAATGCAATTATGAGGTATGGGATGCCACCACAGGATGCCTTCAACTCGCAGTGGTTAGTTGCACGACTAAAACTTTACTTCATAATGACTTATGTACATAAATAACAGTGATATAATCTATTACATTCTTGACAAATTCATAAATCGAGAGCTAGAATTGTAGTCGGCACTGCATTTATCTGTAGGTTGGTGCGAGACCTGCGGGGCAAATCCGAGAAGAACTTCAAAGCATACGTCTCATTATTTATGCGACATCTGTGCGAACCTGGTGCTGACAATGCAGAAACTTTTGCAGATGGAGTTCCAAGGGAAGGACTCAGCCGACAACATGTTTTAACTAGGATCGGTGTTATGTCACTAATCCGAAAAAAGGTTGGTCGTTTTTGAATAGGTGATTGAGACACTATATGTATCGCTTTGAGCAACCATAGATAAGCTGTCATTGATAATTTACTTTCCAATAGTTGACATAACAACGTCATTACGAATGATTATACAACTACTATTGTTACCATAGGTTCAGGAATTTGAGCACATCAATGGTTATTATTCAATGCCAGAGATGATTCGTAAGCCTGTTGAGCCTGTTGAACCTGTAAAAGCAGAAGGAGCTGGAGATAGCGGAGCCACTGGTACGAGTAGTACTAGCGCGACGCCAGCTACATCGAATGCCCCCAGTCCCAGTCCTGCTGCTACACCAACACCCGTGAATACTTCTATTGATCCTGTTGTTAAACCTACTACGGATGCGCTTGAGTCTAAAGATCCAAAGGAGGATACCAAGGATAAAGATAAAGAGGTAAGGAAATTGTGTCCGTGTCACGTTACGCGGCTTGCATATGAAAATTGCGTATGTAAAATTATTAACATCGAAGATACAACAAAGTTCTTTTCTGTGTCTGCAGACCACGGATGCGCAGGAAATAAAAGAAGAGCCAAAAGAGATTAAGGAAGATGATGAGCTCAACAAAGATAAAGAAAAGGATAAAGAGAAAGAGGAGGTTAAAACAGAGGACGGAGAAGTCGAAAAATCCGACAAAGCTAAAGAAAAGACAGAAGTTAGATTAGAGGAAAAACCGGCACCCAAACTTGACGAAAAGTCTGAATATTCTGAAGTCAAACCGAAACCTGAATCTGAAGAAGATGTGGTAATTGTCAAAGATGATGACGAAGAGGCAGACAAAAAAGAGGTATGTTCCACCAAAACTTTGGTGTGTATCAAACCTTCGTTCCGAAATTCTCAAGCTGACTTCCGATTTATTCTTTCTCTGCAGGACAAGGATAGTAAAGAGAAAGAAACGAAGGATTCGGATTCGGAAACAACAAAACCAAAGCGCAAATTCATGTTTAATATTGCTGATGGTGGCTTTACCGAATTACATACTTTGTGGTTGAATGAAGAAAAAGCTGCAGTTCCAGGACGTGAATACGAAATCTGGCATCGTCGACACGATTACTGGTTACTTGCTGGTATTGTAACCCACGGTTATGGCCGCTGGCAAGATATTCAGAATGATATCAGGTATATTTACAGCTCTAAACGTTTTTTCTTTTTATTTCAAGGTTTTTCAAATGTCAGCGAAATTTGAGTATTAAACTTTAATTCGTTATTATCTAGGTTTGCTATTATCAATGAACCATTCAAGATGGATGTTGGTAAGGGCAATTTCTTGGAAATAAAGAATAAATTTTTAGCACGGCGTTTTAAGCTGTTAGAACAAGCTCTTGTGATAGAAGAGCAGCTCAGAAGAGCGGCTTACTTGAATTTGACACAAGATCCCAACCATCCTGCAATGAGTCTCAATGCACGCTTTGCTGAGGTTGAATGTCTTGCTGAATCGCACCAACATTTAAGCAAGGAGAGTCTGGCTGGCAACAAGCCAGCCAACGCTGTTCTACACAAGGTACTTTATTGTTTAAAATATTGTACGATTCTTCATTCTAATATATACCATAATTAATTGTTTTTCTGCGACATTAACACTCGTTATTTCGTTATAGGTATTAAACCAGCTCGAAGAACTTTTGTCAGACATGAAATCTGACGTGAGCCGTTTGCCGGCAACATTGGCAAGAATTCCTCCGGTTGCACAGCGGCTCCAAATGTCGGAAAGATCTATCTTGAGTCGACTTGCTGCAACTGCACCAGGTGGAAACAGTAACCAGTCAGGTCAAGCAGCTCTTTTAGCTCAACAGTTCCCTGCCGGCTTTTCAGGTGGGCAACTACCTGCTACATTTGCAGGTGCAGCAAATTTTGGAAACTTTAGGCCACAGTATTCGGTTCCTGGACAACCGCCTCAAGGTTTTACAGGTATAAACTAATGTTGTACTATTTTGCTTGTAACTCATATGTACTAGATTTTTTTAAACAGATTTGCGGCTCCCAAGTCAGTTCTTTTATTGAATAAGTTTACTGTTTTTCAGCTTGAACACTTAGCCCAATTGATGGTGGCTCAATCCAATACATCTTATAAGATGTGGACAAAATTCCCGACTAAATCATTTGCGTTGTAATCATATTTTTCGTAAATCACAACTTTTAGCTAAATTTTCATTAGCTAAGTTAAGATCTAAGCACTTAACCTAATACTTAATAATAAATTCACACCCCCTGTATTTATTGTATGTACATTTAACGTCAAACATTAACTATGGATCATGTTTTTAATGACGTAAGATAATTGGTACAATCCATACATAAGTTGCATACAAATTCAAAAGTGGAAGTATATGTTCACTTTATTTGCAATTCACCATCATTATGCCCAATTCAGTGGAACGTACCGACTTATGAAATACCACGTTTAAAACCACCAGATGACTTATACACATGCCAATGTATTTCAATATGCATGATTTCAACAAATTCATAGGTTTACTTTCAAATAATATCGTAGTTTTTGCATTATATGCAAATGAATCCAAATTTTTATCTTATTTATTGCGAAATGTCATAACAAACGACTTCCCTCAGATACAACAATACAATTTACAGATATATTGATGCAAGCAAATCTACGTTTGATAATGGTTTGTTGATTCAAATCGCATGAATATGCTGTACAGCGGTGTTACATTAAAATATGAAAGGCATGAAACGCTATGCTTGAGAGAACTCTTGTTGTCTAGCACATTACTGTAACGCAGGGGACGTTCATCGTTGAGAAAAGTAGTGGAAATTCTTGATTCCGTATTGACAAGTCCTTGTTTTAAGCTTCATCTGCTATGGTAATTCGGCACTATTACATTTTTTCTAAATTGGAACATATTAAATTGGTCAAATATATCTATATATATGTACAAATTTCAGATCTTACCTTCGATTTTTTCGGTTTATTTGGATTATTTCATTCGGAGTTCGAAATAAATCTGCAGATTGGAGTTAATTAATCATTTTTAACTAATTGCTTTGTTATTGTATTTTCATCAAATTCGTATCCATTTAGAAATACTCAACAGCAATACAAATAATTGTGAGCAATTGCAAGGCCAATCTTGTTCCCTGTGTTATTCCAGTATGATATGTGATATAATATTACGAAATTAACGAATAACTGCATACAAACGAAGAGTGATTAACACTAGAGAAAATTTTTAAAAAATTGCCAATCTATAAAATTCCAATCTTTTTTACTCTGAGGAGGAAAAAAGGAGAATGAAAGAAAAAACAAAGGTTTCATAACATTATTTCTTTTTTAAATACAATAAATCAGTTGAAGCGCCAAGTTTTGGCACATGTAGATTTTTAAGTGTAGTTTAAATGAAGAAAAAATGTTGAGGTTCACGGAATCAGTTTAAGATAACTAAGTGGATTAAATTTAAAAAGGAAAAAACAAAAAAAAAAATTAGCCGTAAGGAAGACAGTCTGTTGTATGTAACATTCCTGTCGCTGGAATAAATTAATGATAATTGTAAAATGATTTGCTGAAATCAATTATACCCCATGTCTTATTAATTATAAGAACATTTTAATGATCATTCGCACATGTGGTCACTAGGAAAATAAGATTTTAATTGAAGTTCGGAAATTTTAAATTTGTATAATTTGAGAGATGAAGTCTGGCTAAATAGGATAAGCAATTATTGCACCATAGAGCTGATTTACTCATTCTTACAAAGGATGTGCACAACAGTAACTGTCACCAGGACAAATAACTAATGTCCCTACATTATTAAATAACCAGTAACTACGTAAGGTAAAACGAATGAAGGTAATATGTAAACATGATAGGTTTATTTTATGGATTACATTTATCGAAAGCACACAAATAATAATGATGTTAAATTAGAGTTACAACTGATAGATGCGATATTGCTTGAATAAGGGTACAACTTCGACAGAAGAGTAAAAGCAAGTAAAGATATGAAACTGCTGAATCAACCAGAGGATTCGTTGCTTTGTCGTTGCTGGACCATTTCTCTAACGTTATTTGCGTTATCCTTTAAGCTACGCTCCAAGAACGCTTTATTGTTTTCTAGAGTTTTGATCTTCTCGTCGGCCGTTTTCATCCGTTTCTCAAGCCCTTCTTTTACGCTCGCGATGTCGTCTAGCAAGAACATTCGACCCACACTCTCGTAGGTTTTCGTGTTTGGTGGAAGTGAGGTTACCTCCTTAACCGTGAGCTCGGCATGCTGCTTTGTTCGTTTTAACGAATCAATTTGTACGTCTGCGAGCTTTAATTTCTGTGTCGTATCAATTATCTTCTGTTGTAGTTCGGAAAACGCTTTTTTCAGCTCCTGGTCTTGCGCTTTTGCCATTTTTTCGTTTTTACTTGCGAATTACTAACTTCACGTTATGTCAAGAATCGCTGGAAAGTGTACACCGCAAAGAACGAAAACCCAGGATCGACTGTAATCACGGCTTCGAAATATATATATATATATATATGCTACGATCACGGGGCGTTGATGACACGGCCATTTTTTTAAAAAACACTCTCTGAAGAACAATAATAATAAATAAACATTTTACCACCCGTCAATTGTACCAATGAGGATGCATTACACTATACTCGCCAAAAATCGTTTTTAGTTTAATGACACTACTGTAATTACTGCGAATGTGCTCGTCGTAAAATTATAAAGATCGGGGACAAAGAATTCATAAATCACTTCTATATGGTTATAACGTTTATATTGTCGGATAAATACTGTGTGTCACAATGACGAATGATGTGCGTATTTCATTGTATGAAAACAATCAATCAAACAATTCGTGATCTTACTTCAAGCAGGCGTACCACGTGTTTGTAAAATGTGTAATTCACAGAATGCGGTATTACCCTGACGTTCGATAATAGTTGTATAGTCCAACCTGAATTAGGGGATACCGCGTGAAGAAATCGAGACAATTGTTGATAAAATTTGGAGCTCACTGTTGTTAACATGACATCAAAAACGGTATTCGTTACGCAGGAGGGACCGGCAAATGCCTTAGCCCTAAATAAGGATAATACTCAAGTTGTGATCGCTGGACGCAATGGTAGGACAACCTTTTTCAAATCCTTCTATACGACTAAGCTGTTTTATTAATTTTCAATACAATTTACTGGTTTATTAAAGATTTATTATCGATTTTCTCCCATAGTCTTCAAAATATTTGCCCTACTTGAAGACAAGTTTGAAGAAGTCTGCAATCTGAGAGTTGGGAAGAATCTTAATCTGAATTTTTCATGCAATGATGTTGCTTGGAATTTAATCGATGGTAAATAATATACGAAATATTTTTAGTGATGCAGCAATACTTGGTTTGGAAAATCCTCTGTTTCCTTAATTATCGGTATTATTTTCTAATTAAAATCCTGGATTGGCATACACCTCATAATTCATGCTATAAAAGAATGATTAAATGTCTTTTTTAGATCACATATTGGCAACCGCAGCCACCAATGGTGCTGTGGTGGTATGGAACCTGAATCGACCTTCTCGGTCAAAGCAGGAACACGTGTTTATTGATCATAAAAGAACTGTGAATAAAGTGAGCTTTCACATGACTGAGCCTATGTGGTTAATATCAGGCTCTCAAGACGGAACTATGAAATGTTTTGATCTCAGAATTAAGGAGGCTACTAAAACATTTTACAGGTATAGCGAGTCATATGGAAATACTATCCAAATTGCTCTTGCAAAGGTTTATACTGCAGTGAAGTTAAGAGTCAATCTGTGTCTTGTTCATTTACTTGTAAATTCATTGATTTGTTCACTCTTATAGCAACACAGAATCTGTGCGAGATGTGCAGTTTTCACCGCATCAACAATACACATTTGCAGCTGTTTCGGAAAATGGTCATGTTCAACAATGGGACTTGAGGAAACCCGACCGCTGCTTCCAGCATTTCACAGCACACAGTGGGCCAATTTTTGCTTGTGATTGGCACCCTGAAGCCTCGTGGCTAGCTACTGCCTCACGTGATAAAACAATTAAGGTATAGATGGTTATGGGAATATACTACAGGGATTTTATTAGTACTTATATAGAAGAACAGAGATTAAAATTTGTATACTTCAGGTTTGGGACATATCAGCTAAACCCACATGTGAATATACAATCCATACAATTGCATCTGTGGGTAGAATAAAATGGCGACCTCAAAGAAAGTATCACATCGCAAGCTGCGCCTTGGTCGTAGACTGCAGCATTAATGTATGGGATATTAGAAGGCCTTATATACCGTTTGCTAGTTTTAACGAGCATAAAGATGTTCCAACTGGTGTTGCCTGGAGAGGAGATCCTCAGTACTTTTTATCAACAAGCAGGGTACGTATTTCCAGTGCCAAAATGAATAAAATGTTCCAGACCGAAAATTCACAAGTTTTGTTTCCTAGGATTGTACATTATATCATCACGTGTTTAAAGATGCAACTAGACCGGCAAGCAAAGCAAATCCTCAAGGTATTGCACTCAACTGCAAGGGTGATGTGGCATATGCTTGCAAAATCAGTGTGAACGCACCAACTACTGTTAAACAGTTAACTAGCATCATGAGGTATTTCTCATGCTTGTGCTAATTGCCGCAATTAGACGGCATTTTTAATAATTTTACTACATTATTTCATTGTTCATAGGAAATCTCCAGCGAGTAATGACACCTTCTGTATGGCCTCTAGTATGATGCACAGATTCACGGAAACTGCTCCACGAGAACCTAAGTGGTTTAGGGAATGTGCTGAAGGATACTTACTCAGCGGTAGACTTAATGATATTTGTGATCATAATGCAGCAGTTGCCATTACTGCAGGCAGAAATGATGTGCGTATAAATAAGAAAATATGTCCTTCCACCATTCATACTTAGGTACAAACGGGTTAAAACATTACAAGTAAGCAGTAAACATTATTTGAACGCCATTCTATAGATCGTAAAGAAAAAATTGTTATAGATAAGTACAGTATGGAGTATAACGAAAACACTGTATGCAAATCCACTTGGAAATATGTTGAAATCGTCGCCAAATATTTCGAAAGATGATACTGTCAACACTCTGAACCTTGCACAAATTGGCATTGGATCAACAGTTGATCAGACAAATATAGGTATGACCAACATTGCTGTGATTACCATATTAAGTAAAATACTGCAAATCTCTTAAACATGTATGTAGAACTTAATGCATGGAATAACTTGTTGAGCTTTTTCAACCTACTTATGCTTTTAGCTTAATAATAATAATACCACTATTCAGGTCATGAAAATGATGTCAAATCACTGCAAGGTGAAGCGCCTGGTGTGATTAGTGGTGGCGACGATGAGACTGAGACTGATGAAATGACTGAGAATCAAAATTTTATTGGCCCCATACTTCCCAGGTACTTTGCAAGTGTAACTTTTCAGTATTAAATTAATATGTGTGCAATCTTTTATTGAGAATGTGTAACTTATCAATTCAAATTGTTTTTAAAGTCACAGGCGATACCTGGCTGGACACAAATGTCAACCAAAAGGTGATTTCTTCTTTGGAGATGGTGAACTCGAACCAATAACAATGGACTACACATCTGGTTATATACACAATCTCATGAATCATGAAAATGATTGGACATTACCTAAAGAAGCATTTCCTTTGCGACACGAAATACAGGATAGATCCCCACCTCCTGAACAATTTCCCAATCATTCTCCAGATATGAATGACAATGATTCTGGATCAGTCACAGTAGAGGATCAACCTTGTGAATTGATAGTGACTGCCGTTCCCAAGCCATCATTTTGGGATCCAACACAGCTAATTGAAGAAGCGTTGAGACATCATGCAGCAATTTTGGATGTTCAGACATCAGCGTCAATATTAATTGCTCTTGGAGAACGAAGAAAAAGTTTGAACATCGAGGCAGCAACTCAAGAGCATTGGTTACTCGAATATATCGACATGCTAGGTAGATTTAAATTATGGGAAATTGCTACTCAGGTAAGTTAAAAGTTATTAAAATATTTTGAGAGCCAATGAGGTGGTTGAACAAACACTGAACAATATTGATCCATAGATTATACAGCTAGCCTGGATGCCGTCTGTGTCTCAATTAAATCAGCAATCAACAACAATACATGCATGCTGCACAACGTGTACCAAGCCTCTTCAGAGGTCAGCGTGGTTATGTGATCGATGTCATACTTCAAGACATGCTCTCTGTTCGATTTGTCATCAAGTGAGTGTAACTTGTATTGTATTTTTATCAGTCATAACCTAGCTGCTTCACATTAAGCAGTGTTTTAACTGCAACAAATGTTCCAAATGATTCAAATAAGGCCTTTCAGGTTGTGCGGGGTGTGTATGCATGGTGTCAAGGTTGTGCTCACGGGGGACATGTAATTCATATGAACGAATGGTTCGAGAGTAATCGTCAATGTCCAACAGGCTGTGGCCACATTTGCGAGTTTACTTAACTGCCAAACTTCGGCTCTCCATTGGCTACCAGTGAAGGTATTACAGTACCTAATTTAGGGATGCAATTACTTACTGAAAGTAGTATTTAACGTATCTAAAACTTTTTCGATAAGTAAGATAATTATTATGAGGCAAGTACAGCATAGTAACTCCGACCACGCTCATAATTATCTTTGAATCGCACAATGTTATGTTGTATCAAAGTGATACCTTCTAGTCACTGACAACGAGTATTTGACATTTACACAGTTATTTATGATCCAAATGCATCAAACATGCTCATCTTTTTACTTTTTATCCTGAAATTTAAGACTTATTTCACCACACTCAAGGTAATGGTTTGGTAAATCAATACTTGTAATTCGAAGTAAGAACCCTGCTGCTAGTGAAGACACATACAATATCCTGCGCTTTCCTCGTGCCAAGAGTAAGTTTTAAGTACGTATCAACAGACCACACAGCTCTTTTTTTTTTCTACTCAACCCATTAAGAATTGATTATATTTCAGAGGTCGTTACACAATTATGAAATGTTTCAACTTGTCGAATAGACACAGTTAGTCGTGACAAGTATTTTCATAAATCATTAACAATATTAACAGTAAAAATTGGACAAAATGTACAAATGAATAGGTCTTTATATTTGACTATGGTTAACCCCACGTTTTTGATTATTATCAATGGAAAAAGAGACTGCATGGAGAAATGATGTACCTAGAAATGAAGTGTTTTTTGAAAATTTTCACAAAATCTTTCCATGTATCTTATACTACCAGTAACATATAGTGTTGTGCTGAGTGTATTGAAATGTCAATAGAATCATGATTTCCAAATCGCTGAATTTTAAAGTTTACTAATAATTCGTCAGTGACCGACCAAAGTTATTCATGTGTCATGGGGTGGATGATAGTGATCACGATGAGCAGTTATCGATGACCGCATCGACACCTAGCTGCGATGTTATTATGGCCTATTATGAGTTCATAACCCGTCGACTAGGCGCACGTACGAAGAATTAGAGGAAATGAGAAGAAGTTACATTGAGGAGTTGAATGTTTGAGTGTATAATTGATTTATTGTCAAAGATATTGAGAGTGCAATAAGAAGACGTGAGGGAGAAAAAATGGAAGAGAGGTTTTTAAGATATCCGAATGAATGATGACTTGAGAGTGTGTATATGGGGTGAAGGATGCAAAGGACTGGGCTAGTTGCAGTGCAGGAGTAGAGGGGGCATTCTGCTGATGCGGTATGCAAAGTGAGACAGTGAGGTGATGATAAGAAGAGGATGCAGGGTATAAGGTGACTAAAAGAGTGTGGGAAAAGAATCTAAGGTCTCGAGGACCCAACATATGCATTACAAATACAAAATTAGGATTGTTTCCTTATATGCAATTATTGTGTTTTATATGAATAATGTACATACTTTTGTCATAGTTTCAACTACTGTAAATATGTAAAGCAAATAGGCTAGTAGCAAAACCAAGCAGTAAGAGAAGATGAAGTACAAAACATAATGTCCGTACTTACTTCATATTTTTATGTATAAAAGTCATACGAAACTTCTTATTTGATCTGTTATGTTGTGATATGTCATTTCTGAAGAAATTCAAAATACATAGTGGATAAATCATGGATGAAGGACTTGCAATGATTGTAATATGCTTTGAAAGTACATGACAGGATTCTTTCAATCGTGTATTCATATTAAAGGTACAGAATTATAAATTATATTACAATTTTTCACGACGTTTATCGAGTGAGTAAATTGCAAACTGAGGTGTGATATAAAGTATTAAGTATTACAAAAAACAATCGTACAATGTCCAATTGATAACTTTTAAATCTGAAAATTTTGTTACATACGTATCAACAGTATCTGTACAGTAATTGAATTCGAATACGCTGAAACTTACACAAATGAGTTGTCGCATTATTAGAATTTTCAGTAAGAAGAAATTAATTGCACAGAAGAAATCAAAATTTATATTTACCAAGTGTAGCAACAATTTTGAATCACTGTTATTGTGTTATAGGTACAAGAACTTATACTAGGAAAGATCGTTAATTTTAGACCAGTTAGTTCTCTAAAACTCGATTTAACAGTAAATAAGATCGTTCACATACTATGAAACCAGGGAGCTAATATTATTAATCAGAAAACTTGACGTTATTATAGAGATAGTCTGATATTCAATTCAACTAATTTAGAATATTGAAGAAAAGGCACATTTACCGGTTGGAAAAGTACAAAAGTATGAAAATAATTTTCAACGCTATTTATGTATTGCATTTAACGTAAAAAAAATTTATACAGCTTATGTCACTGGGAAAATATAATACTTTTAATGTTGTGTTCAGTTTATTGATTACAAGATTTCCGTTATACTTGCGTTGAAATAATTAATTGAAAATGCATTTTCTTTCCGAAAATAAACGGAAAACTATTTTTGAAGTACGTCTACAAATTCACAATACTTATTGCTACACGTTTATATTCACCATTAAAAATTTTGTCAGCTTTGAACGGAAATCAATTTTATTGAATTTATTTTTTTTTTGTAACTATGAAAAATTAAAATTAAATTACGGTAATTATATAATATACAAGCATGCTTGCATTAGATATACAAATGACATAATTTGCAACTTGCCAGTCGAGTATAATGACGATGCAATGGAATCAAATGACGAGTAGGTATTACACATGTACAAAAATGATGCAAAAATATTTGCATGTTCAAATATGAGCAGTGGAAATAGTGTGAGGTTCCTATAATTGCAAATTACTTTGTACCAAATTCATCAGAATAGAGGGCACAAGCATTGCACATTTCTTGTGCATATACATACAGGTGTACATTTAAATTAGTTTGTTACGACTGGGCATTTATCATGTATTGTTGAAAACATTACAGCCACTAATGAGTGTAAAAATTACAGCTGCACGAATTGCATCAAATATTCATTTGAAATGGTATAAGCAGATGTCAGGGCCAAATGATTATTATCCCTTTTTGAAGAAATGTGAAATATCTTCATGCCATGGAACAAAGGAGCTATTTATATTATTATACCTCGCTAAGAGATACGCAGCAATGATTTCAAATTATGATCGTTTTTGAATATGTTAAAGTAATATGCAGCAACTTGGTTTCTTCTTCCGTTCACCCCCCTCACCCTGATTTTCTTGAGCCTTGCGTGCAGCTATTGCTCGCATTAGGTCAAAGAATACCTGGAATTATCATTCTTTCAATTTTATAAACTACCAAACAAAAATGGTATTGTGTAGACAAGTTTTAAGTAATTTAAATGGTAAGAATTATTTGAAAGTCAGGTGATATTTCTGTCTGGCAGATAAGTTGGTAAATTTAAGAATTATGTTGCTTGAATTAAAGTTTGACACATGTAAATAAATAATATTATCACTTTGGATCAAAGTTAAGCAGCTATTAAATTCAACTTTCTAACATTAAGAAGCATTCCATTTACAAAAGCTGTACTTTTTGAACATTAATTTTAAGCAAAACTAAATAAAAATTTAACAAAGGTAAAAGAAATTTACAAATCAGCTACAGACATTAAATAATAGACTATTACATTTGCATCAGTACATGGAAAGATACGTTGAGCTGAATTCAATAAAAAAACGGAAGTAAGCAATATAGCATCGCAACAAGGTAACATCAAAATTTTTATGCGTATGAACCATTACAGAAATATTATGTTGAACTTTTATATCATATTATATAGTAAGTTTTTGAAAGTTTCAAAAAACGTTTCCAAAATAAATAAGCATGTATGCTGTAGTTGGATTGCGATACATGTACTAATAGATTTTAGTTGTGAGTAGGTAAGTTTATGCAGAGGGGAAGACTGATGCACTGTTTATAGTATGAAAATACCATATGAGGAGAATAAAAGTGCGAGAGGAGATTGCCAACCTATAGAATAATGCACATCTTTTTCTTTCTCTTGGCACGATCCTTTCCACGGCCATTACTTGCAGATTTATCTTCGATCTTGCGAGACCTTATCTCGCGCATTAGGTCGAAAAATACCTGAAAATGCGCAAGAGATACTCTGTCTCAAGACTTGTAAGCATGAAGCAGATGCAGTCATACAATTTAAACAATAACTTTGCTGAAGTGTTTCATTGATGTAGATATTTGGTTTGTGACTTTTGTATGAAAACACAAATAAAAAACTTTCTGAAAACTTGAATACTAGAGTTCTCAAGTTTGCAAATCGTGTAGAACACATTTAGATTACATTGATATAAATGCCACCAAACGTGTCTATATCTATTTAGTGCAGATGATTAAGCCACAAAATTCATGCAAATTTTATATAAACAAATTTGCTTGGCTGACAATAAGAGTGCGCAGTAAAATGTGAACATATACAAATTTAAGCCTTAGTTCTATAAATAGGGCACTGAAAGCAGTATCTGCAGCAATTGTCTTTACACTTTTTATATGTTAAAAAAAAAAAAAATTATTTTTACCAGTTACTTGACAGAACTGACCAAAAGAATAAAGTATGTTGGTTACGCATAAATTTTGCTACGAGAGCTCAATGTCGTGACCAGGAAAAGTTTATAGCATACCTTGTCAACGTTTTCTCTTGTTTTTGCACTAGTCTCAACATAGGGAACACCCCACTGTTGCGATCTAGCTTGTGCCTCGGCTAGATTGACTTTTCGTTTTTCTTGAAGATCGCTTTTGTTTCCCACCAGCAGAAAGGGAATGTGATCGTCATTTTTTACTCTCAGAATTTGTTCCCTGTTGAGGAAATTGTTCATTGAATATCAATCAGTTGTAATCTGACACCAAATTTTTTTTCTATTTGTAACTTGATAAGACACTGCTGCATGCAGTAACAGAATAATAATAGAGATAGCAAGAGTGAGTCTTCATACGATATTAGATATCCTAATAATATTTCGAAAGGCATAAATGTAGAAACAAGGGTCAAGAGGCAAGCAACAGCGACGAGACAGCTGCCTTGGAGCTTACGATCAACCATATATTTATACTCTAACTGTTTAGAAATATGATGAAAATTTTCCTTTCCTTGATATTGAATAACACAACTAAGGAGTTATATTAATATTTTTCTCTTACCTAAACTCCTGAGTGGCCTGAAAACTATCATCTTCTGTTATAGAAAATACGCAAAGAAAGCCTTCACCACTGCGGAAATAATTATCTCTAATAGCTGCATAATCTTCTTGACCTGCTGTGTCTAAAATATCTATTTGTACTTCCTCCGCATCCAATACAACAGTCTTCCTGTACGAGTCAGCCTTTGTTGGCTCGTAATCTTCAACAAACTAAAATGACACATGGTTGTAGATATGAATGATTAAAAATGCAAAATAAAGAGTTCCACAATTATATTGTGCAACAAGATAGGATCATTTGTGCTGTGAAACTGTTGATTACTTGCAGTCTATAACAAAAATAGATTATGTTTCAACTTCGTTATTAGCAACTAACAATCACACAATGATTTTGAGGAAATTGGATCATAAGGTCTAAAAGAAATTTATCAACCCTTTTTTGGCCTTTCTTAACACAAAATTATGGGAAAGTGAAAGTGAAAACAAAATTTATACCCTAAAAGATCAAGTAAACAATATCCACAGCTATTTGATTATTACTTTAAAATATTTCAAACTATTTCCCAGCCGTCAGAAAGCTGGGGTTCATTGCTGGATGGAAAGTTTTCTTATCATGATTGGTACTGCTATCATGTTATTCAGAAAAGGAGTGCAACGAAGTGTTTGTTACTCTATGCTGACCAACACTCTCAAAAATGTCATTTCAGATAAAGTTCCCGCCAACGTATTCATGTTTGGCATTATAAAAATCGATAAAAAACAGTTTCTTTCGATTGTTAAGTTGAATAGTAACCTATTTACATTACACAGTGTTATACATTCGTTCCAAATGACTGAAATCAACTGAACCTTGTACTTCTTCAAATCTAATTAAAGTTTGAATGATAGCCTGATAAGGGGCTGAAGAAATCACCCACATACCTCGTCGTACATGAACTGTAGAGTCAGGGCGGACTTTCCAACACCTCCGCTACCCACCATTATGACCTTATGAAGGGCCTGTGTGGCGCCTGGTTTTTTAGACATTTTTGTATGCGGAATTTATATCTGAAATATTAATATCAGAATGTAAATGATGAAATTTGCACATTTAATAATATGTAATTGTTGATTGATTACGCGCATGTAGCACAGAATTTCCCATTATCTGGAGGACAAAACTCAATACTTTATAAGCTATATGAACTACACCTCCATTACTATATAGAGATCTGAAAGATATGGAAATCCTATTGTCAGCATGGGAACCATGGGAGTAAGGTGAACAAGTGTTTACGTTTCTCGCATGCACTCAACACTCATTATTGTTGTTGTGTTTGATAATTTTTCTACTAATAAATAAAGACTTTACATTTATGTAAAATATGGGAATTTTCTTAATGTTGATTAATTAGGACACTGAAAATTTTCCTGTCTTCTCCCCTGAGATGTAAATGGAAATTTTACCAATTTTGTCGCTGTCAATTGTGTAATATTTAACTATGAATATATGTAAAAACAATCAAACCACAACTACGATATTACGACATACTGTTAAATAATGGTCATCTATTAGAAAGTTTACAAATAATACATTGTTGATACGGGTATCTAATCGACTTTAATCTTGACGGAAAAATGAAACATTGTAATGAGGTTTAGTTATAACAATGTGACATTGTTGTTTGAAAATAGTTAATGCATCAAATTTGTTGAAACCATTATTACGCATTTAACACCAATTATTACAGACTTGGAAATTACTTCGATCTCACAATAAAACATCAAGATTAAGGGCGTATTCGTAGGATGAATAACCAAAAGGCGTTGCCGCGCTGTCGGGTGCTAGTTACCAGAGGAAGTCAATATTCGTGTTTCATATATGGCAATGTTTCCAATTTATGAAAGTGTACCGTTATTTTACGGATGCAGGTTTAATCGGCGAATCTCTTGGGGGTATGATTGCAAAAATAACAACAGAAAAATGATTAATTACCTTCAAAAATCGGTCAATCGCAAAGTCCGACGTATCGAACGCTCGCATCCGTGATCCGTCACGCGCTGGTTCTTTATCGAGCCGTTAAAGCGCCAACACATGGCGCTGCTGAGTGTTGAAAGTCGTCTGCTTCTGTCACTCGATCTGTCACCGACTCAGTTTCGGTGCTTTCCCAAAATTCAAAGCTATTGATTATCCCACAGAATATGCTCACAGTTAACTACTTTCAGATGTTGTGGTGAAGTAAATTATTTGATTCAAATTTTCTTCACCGCTCTTCACTAGCAGAATCATCACTTTTCGAAAACGACTTTTCGCTTGCGAAATAGTTTCGCGCACGCGCAGATCGCTATTTGGATGCGCTAATGGACAAGTACGGCGCAACAAATTGCGTTGAGGCTATGTTGTCCCGAAATCGGTAGATTCACTGTGATTGTTTTTTTACGCTATTTATCGGATTGTTCAAACGTATAATGGAACCAATTTTGGACGTGCAATAGCCGCCACAATTTACCGTCGGAAAACAAATGTTCCGCCGGTGATAGAGGTTTAGTTTTAACATCATTAATTATCGGAGAAACATATTTTACTGATGTAAACAAGACGACCTGGTCGTACACGAATTTTAAATTAACCTACAATATTATTTGACAATGAGTAGCGTTAAGTTAGAAGTTCAGTGGTCATCGATACACCCAAATAAATTCATTACTTGGGGCACCGAAATATGTTTATACGAAGTTACCCAAATCAAAGATAGTGTCAGGCCTTCTTGTGAGTAGAGACCCAAAGCATATTACAAAACACGTATTGTTGTTACTTCTTGAATATCGCTTTGTTGGGTGTTTATATTTTATTAACAAAAGAATTATTTGCAGGTATTAAGATCTCTGACTCTACAGTCGCCCATTTATTGGCAACGAACACAAACCATCACTATGTTAAATGCATTGATATTTACACCCAACCTGAGCCTGACATTCTATTGGCAGTTGGGCAAGCGAATGGTAAAGTTGTACTAACTACTTTTGGCCCAACGGCATTCGACTCTCTTGGACTTACTGGCAAGGAACTTGGTAAATGAAATTCACCAATAATTGTTCTGGAACTTGTATGCATTTTCTTCTCTTTTTAAGTTATACGGTATAATATTTTAGCTTGCTTTTTGCTTCTAATCATATCCGTGATCACTTTGCTAGCTCCGAGGCATGCAAGGCAATGCAATACGGTTGCATGGAATCCGGTAGACCCAAATTTAATAATTTGTGGCTTGGATAAGCACAGAACGGATTCTTCCGTTTTATTATGGGATGTCCTGAAAAGTCCAACTGGATCGCATCACCACAGTAACATGCAGGCAGAATCTGTCAGACCTATAGCAGAGGCTGGAGTCTCTGAAACAGCACATTCCCTCGCTTGGTTCCTTAACGAACCAAGATGTTTGGTTGTTGGAATCAATAACAAACATTTAAAGATTATTGATTTTCGAGGTAAGACATTATGGTACTGGTGGTTATTAATTAATTTATTGCCAATGAAGGATAATTGGAACTTCTGCCTTTTATTTGTGTTGATTCAAACATCTTTTTATATTAATCATCTGTTTAGATTGTGTAAAGGTAGTGAACTCAACGCCAACAAAAGCAGTGTATAGTTTGTCAGTAGATCCTCATAACAATTATCACTTAGTTTCCCATATTGAAAATCAAATTCTTATATGGGACACTCGTTACTTTGAAAAACCGATATTAACCCTACCGCAGAGCAGACAAGTGACTAAAGTACTATGGTGTCCTTCAAGGCATAACCTACTGGGATCTCTGCAGAAAGACTCTGGTACAGTGAGATTTATCATACTTAAATTGCTAAATGAAACAAAGTGGTTCAGCTTGTTCATTAATGGTGAAATGTATTTTCATTAATCATTGGCCACACAGGATCTTTGCATCTTCACGATGTACAGCATTGTGGGCTTGGTGGCGGTGAGGAAACAGAGCCAGGCGCTTTAGAAAGAACTGTCGCCCCACCATGGTCTAGTCCTACAAGTTTTTCATGGCATCCGACTCACGCGAATAGATTGTTGGCTATATCGCAACAAGGTGTGTGCAGTTGATTTTTTTTTTGTTTTCGTATCTCTTACGTATTACCATGGAGTACGAGGGGACGAATTTTCCATACATGGTCGCAAATATAAGTCTATTGTACAGTTTCGTCTTCTTTCAAGCTAGGTGTAATGCTCGATTTAAAACTAATGCAGCTTATAATTATACATCATTACTATTCCTAAGTCATTTGCATATTTCAGGTTTGACGGACTACACTGTTTTTGAAAGAATTACTATCAACTGGTCGACTAAGTCATATCTAGCATGGAACCATGCTTCAAAATCATTCAAATACATTTATAGCACCGACAACATATACAAATCCTTGAACGATATTTCACTGCAAACGAAAAGTCGAGCCATGCGAGACTACGGCCTTCTGGTTAGTATAGGATGATTGTAACATGGACTTGTTAAAACTACACATCTTCATATAGAACGATTTAAGAGAATTAATTCTGATGTATTTAAAATTGTAATAATTAATTATATTTTTCACTAAGGCCGAACTATCGCAAAATGGAGAGCTAGCTGAAAATGATACCCTGAAAAATTTATGGCAATGGCTGTATTTGAGTCGTTCTTTAGTGGAAGATGGAACAATATGTAGTCCAGACAATAAGCACCCAGGTGTCAGGTAAACTGATATTTTCTTTGGCTTATAGCCGTACTGTTAGATGCTCTGATAATTACTTTGAAACTCTCCATAGAACTGTTCTGAAACTTGATGGACAGCAGACTTCTACTAACGGTTTCATTAAGTCTGAATTAGTGCTTCGACTGTGGGCTGACATTGGGTCAAATCACAGTGCTAAAATATACAGGTAAAGAAAACCCAGGTGTCATAATTCCGAAAATATGAATTATGTGTTTGCTCAATACACTTTAAGCTTATGAAGTACAAAAACAAAAATATTCTTTATCAACGAAATGATTCATCGAACAATATCCTCTATTATGCTAACAATAAGTATCTTTGATTTGCCAAAAATAAATGTTTATCACAGGTCACCTGACCGAGATAAAGCACTTCAATTGTGTGGTTGGAGATTTGATAAAGAAACGAACGCTCCTTATAATAATGCATTTTTGGAAAGACTAGAGAGGGAAGGAGCTTATCCTAGAGCTGCAGCCATCTCTGTTTTCAATCTTGGACTGAGGCAAGCCATAGAAATATTGAATAGAGGGGCGGACAAAATGTCACTAGCAACAAATTTAAATATCGTTGCTATGGCTTTGTCAGGCTTCTCTGAAGATAGAAATAGTATGTGGCGGGAGCTTTGCTTAAAGTCTAGATCTCAATTAACTGACCCATATCTCAGAGCAACATTTGCATTCCTCACTGCTGACAATGATTCGTATGAAAATGTTTTGGTGAGTAAAGTAATTTTTATGATTTATTTGTTAGATGACCGTAGAATCTTTTATGATGAATTACTGAATATTTCTCACTGCAAAAATGAAACGGATAGACGTGGAAAAGTTTCATTCGTCTGTAATAATCGTCACTAATATATTTTTTCAGAATGAGAATGGAATGGCTGTTGAGGATAGAGTGGCATTTGCGCTCATGTTTCTATCTGACAGTAAATTACATGAATATTTCAAAAAATTGACTCAAAAATTAACTGATGATGGTAACTTAGCCGGGATTCTGATTACTGGTTAGTAATTAAACGAGTGTTGAAAATTAATTTCAAAAAACTAAATTTAAAATGCTTTGAACTGTATGTGCTACTTCAGGGGCTAGTTCAGACGGGATACAGTTACTAAATAGGTACTTAGAAATCACTGGTGATGTCCAAAGTTGCAGCCTAATCGCCATTCGAGCTCTGTCACCGAAATTGCTTCAGGACAATCAAGTTCAAGTTTGGATTGCAAGGTAGTCTATCTTGTAGTTAGTAACACGAAGAAACTACGACTTTTTGTTAGAGAATAATGAATTGCCTAACCAGAATCAACTGTTCTGCAGCTATAGAACGCTTTTGGATGCTTGGAAAATGTGGAATCAAAGAGCACATTTTGATATAGCGATGCGAACTTCAACGAATGAGAAACCTCCACAACAAGTATACATATCTTGCAATTTCTGTGGCAAAAGTATTTCGGCTTATATGCAGGGGTTAAGCAGAGCTAGAGGACCATTTGCCAGGCTTGGGAGTACGTCCAACAAATTGAAGGTAAAAGTTTAGTTCACAATTTCTGTGTTTGTGTAATCCCCGTAAATTTCTTGCAAAAACCAACGTGGCTTGTGATTTCTTTGTAGATGTCTTCGTGTCCTAGCTGTCGCAAACCTCTACCTCGCTGCGCGATCTGTCTCATGCACATGGGTACAGCCAGTGGTTTACAAACAGGAGGGACCACACCAAATAGAGGGGAGGAGGATAGTAAACTAACGGAATTTAGTAGTTGGTTTACTTGGTGTCAAACGTGCAGACATGGTGGACACGCCAACCACATCACGCACTGGTTTAGGTGAATTTTTACAATGTAAATTTAGTTGAATTGTTGTACATTGAAAAAATCAGTTTATTCATCAAAATCGGTGAGTGGCACACGTGGTTCCTACCATTTATTACATCGAACAAAATGCATGGAATGGAATTTTAGAGAGAAAGTTTTTGCATTGCTCTAAACAGACAAATTATATTTCAGAGAGCATTCGGAATGCCCTGTAACATCTTGTACGTGCAGATGCTTTTCACTAGATGCATCTTGCAAGATCGGAGTTGGGGTTGTATAATCTTTCTACCATAATTTTAAATTGTAATAAACGATTATTTAATAGTATTTCGTTCACCAATTATACTTATTTCTTTCACTTAATTATCATTTAGAATATTTCTAAGCCTTAAAGGTTGAGCTTCAACTTCAGCGAAGTATACTGAAAAAAGTGAGAATATTCGAATGTGTTGAAGGTGATATACTTGACAGTGAAAAAGAAAACTTATATTAGTGGGGCGTGAGAAAGTTAAAATTTCATAAAATGGTATTCGTTTCAGACATTTTCCATTTGTTGCTACCCAATGTATTGGAGAGTAAGATGAGGTCATTGTACTGTTCCAAGTCTGAAAAAATTTCAACTTATATTCTTTTTTTCAAGTTATAAACAACTAGAGAATTTCCATTGTACTTTTTCAATGCCAAAAGATATAACGTCAAGCAAAATCATATACAATAGCATAGACATACATGAGGAGTAGATTTTACGAAATGATGTATCTGTGATAATTTACCAAATTTTTCCGTCATCTCATTTGGGAAGCGAACGAAGTTGCTACAGGAGATGGATGACTTAGACTGTACAGTACCATGAACTTCGATGTAACCTTCTAGGTGGCTGTCGATGGGTTCCGAAAGAGAAACTGTAATAATCATGTTGTCACTGGTTTTTAACTCCATACTTGTTCCGCTAGGATTTATCTGAAATAAGAGATACCAAATTGTTGACAAAAATCGAGGTAAAAAAAGGCGAGGCGTAGTATCATGTGAAACTACGTAAACGTAAATTTGACGTCAGCCGCCTACCATAACATAACCTTGATAGGATTATGATTCTTTTCTCACCTTGTTAATGGATCCAAGTAAGATGATCTGATCACCGATGTGCTGGGAAACTAGCTGTCCGTTGATACGTTTCTTGATCATGATTCACTAGCAAATTCTGCGACTCCTGAACGGTTCAAATTGGCCGTAGTTTCTCAATTTCTGGCGCGTGGGAACACAGCGAATCAATTGCGGATGGCGCGAAATAAAGCTCTATGAAACACGATGAAAGTTGAGTATCGGTAAGTGACGCACTTGACATTTGCAGTAACGTGCATCTGTTGTTGTTACTCCCGAAGGGAAGAAAAATGAGATTTGAGTAATTGGTGATGCATTTTATTGAAAAAAACCAATTCTTTCTAATTTTGAAAACATAACTGTTGTCGCATCATATTCATAGTCGTTGTGTTGAAGCCACCGTGACACTAGCTGTCAAATGGTGTGCACAACAATTGACATATACTTCGCGTTTCGTGAGGCGTGAATTATGAAAGATTCATTTGAGCCGTCATCACCGGTGTCAAATGACTCGTCGACGATGGATCTTGTCGTCGATCACCCCAGAACCAGATACCCATTCTGTATCGTTTGGACGCCTATACCTCTATTGACGTGAGTAGCCAAGATAACATAACCTCACTTTGCATCAATCTACCAAATTAATTTTACCTAACTGTGCTCTAAATATGGCAGTCTGCAAGGAATATACCTAATTACATGTATACATATTAATAATTACAAATATTCCTGACGAGTTTTTTTTTTTTAAGTTACTTTTTTCCAGTTATCGGTCACATGGGAATTGCCACTTCGACAGGAATCATAAGAGATTTCGCTGGTCCATATTACGTTTCAGAGGATAACATGGCATTTGGGAAACCAACAAAATATTGGCAGCTAAATTACAATAACGCAAAAGGTGGCGTTCAGGGTTGGGATACAGCTGTGTGTGAAGCCAGCGACATTTATAAAACACGAATGGTGAGTCAAGACTTTTTGTGGATTTTATGATAGATCACATTTAGAGAAATTTAACAAGCAGATCAAATTTATACTTATTATTTACTTCAGCACAACCTTTGCTGTGATAACTGCCATTCTCATGTCGCGACTGCGTTAAACTTGATGTCCTACAATGATTCGAGACAATGGAATATGGTAAAACTAGCATTCCTCATGCTTCTTCATGGGAAGTATGTCAGGTAAGATTGATTTGTCTCTTTACATCTCTCAAAATTTGTTGAAAAAATCAATGAACATTCATTGTCAGCTATAAAATTTAAAAAATCAAAGTTACTCAAATTTTGGCTAACATGGTATCATTAAAAAATATAAAATATTACAGTTTTTACGCATTTGTGAAGACTTGGCTGCCATTCGTCATTCTTGTTACAATAATCGTCAGTTTCTGTATGTTTGTGTAAATATAATTAGGGGTATGTATTAATGGAATAATACTCATGGACTGATTCCGTAATTGTGAATTTTCTATTTGATTATACAGATATGGCCTGTAGTTATGAATTGTACATAAATTATTATTTATTCTTTATCTAATCGTTGCAATATACTCTCAATTCTTACCCAAATGCAAATAAGAAAATTGGGCAGTTTCGATAATTCTGTGAACAAAACTAATTAATATTTGTATATTTGATTGAATAAAAAAATAAAAATTAACTGAGTTGAAAAAATTCTGAACCAATATTGGCAATAGCTCATGCTATTCAGTTAATCCCACTAGGTTGGTAAACATTTCTCAGATTTTGAGCGATTCAGAGCAAAACATGTCAAGCATAATTACACCATTATTTTTTTTCAAACAAGGTGTATCACAAGTCTCATAGTTGCCTTTTGTTATTTGGTATTACCTGTCAGTTATAATGTTATATTTTGATAGTATTTATGTATATAAAATTAACTTAATTAGATCCTTTAATTAAAACAACGTACAAACGTCTAAATGAACATGGCATCTTTCTCCTAAGTTTTGAAGCTCGACAAACATAGTATTATGTGGATAAGGTAAATGTACAATAATAACATTTTGAATTATAAAATTCATAAATTAGGTCCGCACCGAATGTCGTACTGTAAAGACCCAAAACTGTAGTAACATTATCGTTTACTTGGGAAATTAGCATGAATGTGTGTTTTCAATATGTTTTGCTTATTTATCCACGACTTGAAAAATATAGAGGGTTTACCTGTAGTTGCCACTGTATACAGGGGCTGGTATCTACTAACTTTTTGTCAGAAAAATATAACCTACCACAACGCCTGTCAGTATATTACAGTAAATTTGCATTTCTTATCAACAGTTCACATTATTACACCTAACAGAGCAGTAGAAAACGAGGTTTATTAAATTCCCGATTCAGCGCTGTCTATCTCATTAATGACACTTTTCTCAAGGGCAAAATCGTATATGATATCATCACCATTCTCTATTCTCAATATATACGACAAAATTTCGTTTACTCTGTTTTTGTCTATTTCAATATCATCGTTTAGATTGTCCTCCAATTGTTTGCATAATTTAAAAGGCAATCCGTTGAGTATATTTTGGATCGGTTCTATACTTTGGTTCGGCGGCACTGCCGCAGGCATCGATGGTGGGTATTGCGGGATAGTGTTGATATTCGGATAAAGGGGCCCTGGCGGGCCATTGAAGCCGTCTATCATTCCTGGCCTTGGCTGCTGATCCTCTTTTCGTTCTACAAATATAAATCCGTCTCCTTGACCCGCAGACGGGTCCTCATCTTCGGGAGTATCCGGAGGTGAATCCTTCTTCTTTTTGCCAAAAAACCAAGACATTTTCTGTAATATAAAGATCGGACTTTTTGTATTGCATGGAAATGAAAATTGAAGCATCTAGGTAAGTGACAGTGATTCACAGTGGACACGGGTAAAAATTATTCCGTCAAATGATTTATGATATGCGAGCCTTTGAAAAAATGACCGATATAAATGACCGATATTGCGATAACTAGTTACTGTCGAGGCATATTTGAAAATGGAATGGAACAGTGATTAGTCATCAGGTAGAATACTTTAGGAAGCGAAAGGCCACCGAACTCACAATTGTTCACGATCTGGGTACATCGTAATAACAAAAGGATCGCATACATAAATTTGTTTATCTGGATGAAGTGTTGCAGGCAAAACGCAGACTGTTGCATATAAATATGAATACTAAAAACTGACATTACGCCATACTCACGTGCAGGAATTTAAAGTAAATATAAAAAAAAACGAATTAGCGTACAGCTTGTCGGTTTTAAAAACTGACCATACTGCGGTTGGCTCTGGACAACTAATCGGCGTATATTATCAACAAAATTTATATTACGTTCAATTTATTCCACTAACTAGGACTCCGACATGTCAGGGTACGAAGTTCAACTGCAAGCCGTTGGCGGCGCTGAAACCGACCCCGTCGATTATACGGCTGAGGTCAAGCGAGCGATCGACGTTTACAGGTTAGAAAAAAACGTCTCCGATATCGAGATAAGTATACGGAGTGAATAGGGGGCAAAGAATGTGAAAGAATGTAAATTCCTCGTCCCTGAAACCAGCCGCCTGTATTATTTATTACCACGCATGCGCGCCGCCCGTCTCTCCCCGTTGTTCGTCACGCGAGTTTTCACGATCGCGTCGCCGTCAAACATCCCACGGGAAGATGGAACTGCTGCGTAGTTTGTGAAACCGCAGCGAGGTAGCATCGCGGTCGCATTGTTTTTGTGCCCGCTGTCCCTGTGTTGTACAACCTACATGCCTACGTAGGATTCGCTTAGTGGGACGAAGGATGATTCCTCTGTATATTGTTTGTGGGACCTGTTAAGCTGGTGATTAGCAAGTTGGATCTGTGTACAACTAGTTTGTGATCGTGTACAAACTCCGGTATCGTGGTTACGGCTCGTCGCTAAGTGAGGTAGGTCGAAACCGTCGAAACACCCGAAATTGACAGGTTCGCGATCCCCCCGGGGTTCCGTGCCCGCGTACAAGTGTTTCAAGTCTATTACTGCGTTCTTGGACGATCACGGATCAACCCATCGCCGCGTTCTATTGTTCTCCACCCCGCTTAGCGAATCGGCGTCAACGGTGATCGTTCCTCCCTTCCAAAGTGTCGTCAAACCCCTCCCCCCCCTTCCCCTCGCCCGAGAGGTCGGATCATTCTACTCCGAATCCTATCCCTAATCCTCGTTTGTTTCGCGTTGCTGTTTTGACTAACCCGCGACACTGGCTGCCGCTCGGCTCGTGTTTTAACACTTGTTAACTCGGCGCTGCTCGTGCTCTGCTTCTCGTTCTCGATCTCCCGCCGTACGGCGTAACCCCCGTCATATTACCCGGCAGCCCCCCTTTCGTAGGAATGTGCACCAGTCATTGGAATGCAGACGGTGCCCGCGGACCAATCACGACGCTCCAATTTATCCCAGACTCCTGGCCGTAACGCAGTCTTTTCTCAAAACGTGACTAGGTACTCGCGTCTCCCTTTTATTTACATTTTTAATCGCTTCCTTCCTTTTTTGCAAATCGACTCTCCGCCGGCGTAACTCCGCGAATTCGAGCCTCTAATATCGGCCTGCTTATTGAAGATTACAAAATTTCTCGGTTCAGTTTCGTTTTCACGCATCACCTACGCGTCTCCGGTATAGATCGAATATCCATTATACTTTATACGGTGGTTTGTTGTTGTTCATCGTCAGTTCTTCGTTTGCATTCGGATCGTCGCGGCGGATTGTATTTGTGCTTGCGGTGCGTAAACACAAATATGATAATAACAAATGCACTCCTTATCAACGCTCCTCGCTCACTCGTGTATATTTTATTCCATGCATCGCGGTTGCATGCCGACGATAAATGCAGCCTGCGCTCTCTCTACGTCACAGGTCAACAATTTCCTTCCACGCTCGTCGTTTGGTTCGGCCGACGCGCAGCTTACGATATAAAAAAACGCGTATCGTAAACCTCTCGTTACACAATTCCATCGTACTTTCGTACCATCGCAATACCGTGTTTTTTACGCAAGGAACTCGAGACGACGATTATCGAAATACCGGCTACTTCTCTTTCGACAAGTGTATATAGTTGGAACTCCGCACGGCGGATTGTGCGATCAACTTCCTGTGCCCCTTGTTTTTTTCCCTCCTTTCTCTATTTATAGACTTGTATACACGTGCCGCACGCATACGCGGACGATCTATGCAAATACGTACATACACATCTCGATCGGTTCATTGTCAGTCAGCTGCCGCACCTATTTACACACATACACACACACACACGTGTAATACCCTAAGCATAGTCGCGTGGTCACTTCGATTATCATCGAGGTAATGCATCGTTTATTACCTGTAGTTATCAGATATTCGATCGTCATTACGGTCGTCGTAATATCGAGCGCACGTGTAATAATATCCTGTTTCAACCGTTTGCTTCTTAAAAACTTCCTTCCTAAGTAGCCATATCTAACGTATACATCTCAGAGAGACTCGAGTGCAGGCTCGAATCTCCGCGACCTTGATGCACTTGTCCGCTGTTCCCCTAACGTAACACCATCGGCTATCCCAGAGCCCGGCGTTCTTCCTTACCGACCGAACCTCCCCGCTCTCCTCCATTGATACGGACATTCTTTCTCCTCGATCGATCGCACGGGAGAAGCCGTTGTTTACAAACAATCGTCGACATATCATTGATTTGATCGATCAATTATCGTTCCTCGGACTCGGTGTACGGCGGCAGAATTTTTATCCTTTTCTTTCTGCGCGAGAAGGGGGATGGGGGGAGATATAAAGCCTTATCCGAGAAGTTTGCCAGTTTGTTATCGCATCAAGATGTACACATTTTTGAAACCTGCGAAGAACGGCAATCCGGGAGGTCGTATTACAGAATTTAAAACGTGAATCGGAAAAGTTGATCATGTACAAGTACACGCAGACGCACGCGTTTTGCGTATATCTTTGCCGTTCCCTCAGCAGCCGGTTTGTGCGGAAATAGGCCAGGAAAGACCCAGCGATCATTGGAAGAACCGACGAATCGCGTGTCTATTTCCATTTCCACGGTTTGGTCCATAGGTGCGTTCACACGCGTATTTATTAATAGACCGACGTGTCAATGTTCCGATGTATTTTACGCGTACGTACGTACATATTATACCCAACGCAGCTACGCCAGAATTATCGTCAAATCTGAGGAATCGAGGTGCAGATTCATTTCCGCGCGAAATAAATTTACCCAACGAACGAGTCCCGTACTTGCTATCGCGTGTTTAGGACATAATACGAATAGCATAGTGTGCGCGATATAAACGAGTGGGTATAATTGCCGGAGCGCGTAGTCATAACTAGTATAATTTCAGCGATTTAATCGATTCGGAAGTACAGGAGGATCCGCGTTCCACGTTCTGGCAAAGAGAATTATAGGCACACGATGTTTCATTCGTCACTATTTTAACAACGAGTCGATTCGAGGCTGAGAATGAACCATTTATCATCCACAGGCTGCCATTCCTCCACCGTTGAGTTTATCGGAACTGAGCTTCGATGTTCACGTTGAAACGCGAGTGTTTTTATTCAAGAATCTTTGAAATAATCTTCCCGTTCTTCGATCCGCCTTCGCTCTCCGGCATAAGCCGCTTACAAACGTCGCTTCTTCTTCTTTCTCATTTTTGTAACAACGTTGATGTTGCGAAAAGCGCAACATCAATGTCTTCGTTCGAATTTCTATACTTTTCCTTGTCTTATAGTACAGAAACTAACCGCGAACACACGCGACCACGATAAAGAAACAAAGTGTGCCGGTGGACGGATGAGTTAGGGATGTTAAATGCAGTGCGAAGTGGACTTTCGAACGAACAGAATGTCTAGTGATCACCCGCCGCCGCCGCCACCGCCGCCGCCGTTGACGTTGCCGCCTCCACCCCCTACAACGACGACGACGACGACGACGATGACGATTGCAGTGGAAGGTGAGAATCTCACATCGGACGATTACGTTTATCCCTTTTATTCTCACTGCTCGATATTGTTGACCTCAAGTTCCTCGGTAATCTTCGAACGAAGGATAAAGACAGGAAAAGAAATCCAATCAGTATACTACACGTACTGGTGTTTGTATATACGAGCAAAGATTTATGCTCCTCTCTCATTCATTCCGATCGTTCTACGCTTCACTTTTATTAATTAATACAATTCTTCGATTACTACCAGAGCCAAGGTTGAGTTTGCGGTGGGGAGGGGGGGGGGGGGGATTTCCCGAGAGAAACACGTTGTACGGTTTTGTGTAAATTATTTATTTTGCATTTTTCCGTTATATTTATAACTCGTTAGGTAACGCAGTCGCCGAAACCATCTCGCTTAATTTTTTTTCTCTTTTTCACACCTTCTCTAATTGTTTTTTCCGCATGACTGACGTAATGAGAATTCTACGGTGTGAGAAAAGAAAACAAAACAAGCAAAACTGTCAACCGTTTTGACTGCCGTTGTAGCGTATTTGCTACGACGACGAAACGGCTATTTAAAAAAATATATTTTCTTCAATTTCAATTTAAAAATTCTGATATAATTTGAAAAATAGTAACGCGCTCCGAAGAATGTGTTCGCTGAATAATTTCATTTGACAAACTTTTTATTTTGGGTGTGAAAATTGAAAGAAATGTATTTTTGACAAGTGTGATTGTTCAAACATTTTGATAGAGAAAAATGATTTTCTTCAACGGGAATGACGCTTGCCCGTTAGAGGATTAAATAGGTGGAGAGTATAATAACCGAGATACCTAATTCAACTCTGCGCGGCCGCCTGCTGCAGTCGTCTCGTTCTGGTATAATAATTAATACTCAAGGCTTCAATCGCGCTGCTTAACCACAGTGTATTTTATTGTTATACATTATTAACTCTGTCGATAAATTCAAGGATTAATTAACAATAATAAGTTTCTATTTATAACGGTGGTTGCACCCCAATGCGATTTAATTTCCTCTTGTACCGTAGGTACGTCTGATCGTGACACGTTTCGGTAATGAGTCCTGTATAACAATGTGCAATACGATTCAAAACCTATAGTCAAAACGGCGAGTTGTTTCACCCGCGTACGATGATTGTTTTACTTTTCGAAATAATCGCTGTCAAAACGTTCCAAATTTTACCGATCGATTGATTAAATTATACCTGTATAGTTCGGTCAAGGCATTTCATCACGCTACACATCACTCTGTATTGAGTACATATTTGCGTATAATTCGAGTAATAATGCGAGTTTACGACGAGAACTTAAACTCTCATTTGTATATTGTAGGAATAATGTTGGTTGTTTTTTTTTTTTTTTACAATTAGATTAATTCGATATGCGTTAGGAAAAGTATCGGTATCAAAAAGTATTCTATGATTCATCTACCGCTTGGCTCATTTTAATTATATGTATATGTATGAAGCTGGAGTTGTCAACGTTATTTTAATGATTCACGTTTCGGACGAAATCGTTGTTTATCAGTTTCAGGAATTATAACAGGAAAACATATAGGGCATTCCCCGTCAACTCGGCTACTTTTCTTTATTTTTTTTTTTTTTGTCATCTCGGATCTGTTCTATAATTGGTTGTACAGTAGTACTACTTGAAGTTACTCTCTGTGAATTTGTTCAGATTTTTTAAATTTATCACGGAAGTTCGAAGTCTGACGAAAAACAAGTCCCATAGAAAAGAGTTTTGTCTTTACACGAACATCGGAAAGGCTGTTTTCAGCGCAAAGAAAAAAAAAAGATGGAAATAATTTCTTTCTCTCAATTCAACACATTTGACGTTACTGTAAATTTTACAGGGTATTTGGCGGTGTATCGAGAACCGGTAGAAAGAATATTTCATTGAAAAAGGTGAACGAAGGTACATCCGAGTTCCTCTTTTCCACAAACTATTTAACGCGATAATCGGCAATAAATTGACGCGAATGAATCGACGCGATGTTTCGCTACGCTAACGTTACTAACCTTAGCCTCATAATTTTATACCATCTCGCAACGAGTTTATTCTAAATATAATATTACACGTTTACGCGGTCAGAGTCGGTTTCCTATACGGCGATAACGATGACGACGACGGTGATACTTCACGCATATACGGGCGTAGAATTGTCATTTCATGTGAAACTTCGTGTTACGCGAACGTTTAAATAATTCACGTGCAGACACCGTGCTCGCCAGGCGATTCCTCATCAACTTCGAACGCTTCGTCGGCTGCACTTCTATTTTTAGACACACTTGCACGCATCCCACCTCCCCCGTATTTATACATATGTGCGTATGTATAATATATGCATGTTACGCGTTTTATAATAACTTGAGCTGCACCGACTTTATACTTACACACACCGTTTAAACCACACATGCATATATGTATTGTATGGCTGTGGGCAGGTAGTTTAAATGCACATATTTCCACGGTTTTCTATCTCTCCGTCTATTTTTATTTTTTCACGCATGTAGTTACGTACTGCGTATGCATATGTATGTATGTAATATGTTTTATCTGTGAGGTGTACGCAGAAAACTGTAATGTCCGGAGCTTGCAAGATGTTCCCGTCTTACAAATCGTATAAACAAAAACAACAAGAGCAGCAAAAGTCTGAAATATAAAATTGATTTTACATTTAAAAAGACGTCACGAAAATCGTTCGTCGTACGCGTTGCGAATTTACGTGAGAAGGTAAGAGAAAAAAAAAAAAAGAAAATAAACAAATAAACATAAATATTCGTTATCAATCTACTAAGGCAGATATGATAATAAATAACTTTGACGAAAGAAAAAAATCTTCCAAAGGAGCTCGAGTTGTTAAATATTAATGAGTTCAGACGTAAGAAATCATTTTTCCTAACGATTAATCGTTATATTTGATGAATATAACTAATTCAACTGATAACGAATGCTCGCTGCTGTCCATAATATGATTATTACACAGAGAATGAGAATTTTTGTAGTATGTATCGTAATTTTATTTTGCGTTTCTTAACTTCGCAACCTATCGACAAGTTATTATCGTCGTTGTTCTCGTTTCGTTCGTTCGTTCGTATCGTTCTCACACCTACAATTATTTTACCGTGTAACTCGGTAGCAATTAGCGGATTTTAATTAGCGGAAAAAAATCACCGAGGGATGGGGCAGAAAAAAAAAACAAAAAAAAAAAAAAAAAAAAAAACCACACGACCGCGAAAACTCGGAGAATGAGGAGGTGAATTAGCGAAATGTCAAAAGTTAGATGACGCGTAACGAGGTTCGGCTGGTGTTTTCGGCATCTGTTGATACGTATAACACGTCATGCATGTACGTCGTATAATAATATATGAATGAAACGGTCGCGTCGTTACGTAAGTCGGCGGAAAGTAGAAGTGGGAGGAGGTGAAGAAGGAAGGAAACCCTTGACGTTTCCTCCGCTTAATTAACTCCGCTTTGCCGTAACACTTCTCGCCGAGTTTTCCCTGCCATGTTACTCCAACGCCTCCAGGATACGAATTTAGCGAACGATCTTTGGCGGGTTTCCACGTATGAATGGGAGTCCTGCTGTTGCCGCCGCCTCGGCGCAATTCTCTTTCTTTGCGGTTCGTTGGATGGTGTTACGAAATAACCCTAGTCTCAGACAGTATCGTTGTTGTCGTTATTGCGAATGGTTGTTGTACAGGATTTTTCCCACAACGATTACACCGTACGTAACATATCTGTAATAAGAATTGGCGACGAAATGTCGAAGCTTTTATCGTGCTTATTTTTATTTTCAGTTTTTTTTTTTTTCATTTTTTGTCAAATTTCTTTACTCTTCTGACGATATTATACACACTCTTGTTTCTTAACATCCCCCCCACCCCCACCCCTCGTCCAATATCCAACGCTATTATTATACCGGAAATACCGTGCCAAGTTTTTAAAATAACTCCTGTCTCGTTCAGTCGCGGATTCCATCGATGTACACATCTAACGTATGTATGCGTATAACTATATTGCACATACATGAGTATATTACACATGCGCGCAGGTGCGACGCCAATGATTTATTTTAAAAAACGGTGAACAATATTTCACATCATTTAACGAACGTCGTCGTTTTAAATATATGTACGACACACCACGTAGGTGTGTGTAATAACTTTACACGAAGGTATGCAAAACTTGCAATATCGAGGACTTGGTGAATTAATTCCAATACCTGCTTCTAGTTTTTGGGGATGAATTTTTATTTTTTTTCCGCCACCCAGATTGAAGTTTATGTCGTTGTTTTATATAAATATTATATATATATATATTCATATATATGTACACACACACATGTATAATATATATGCATACATACGGTGGAGTAAAGTTATTGGCGCTGAGAATAGATTAATCGCGGGGGGGTGCAGGAATTGTAGCCCCCCCCTCCGAATTAACGGTTCATAAAACCCACATCGTAACATCTGCGTTGACGTACGATATTCTTAGGTGCCCACGAAAATAACGACAAGGACAAGCCCGTTACGAGGAAGGTGTCTATATGTATAGCTTCTACATTTACGTTTATACATACCTACATATATATATATATATATATATGCATGTATAATTGTATGCATACATACATACATATGTATATTATACATCTATATACATATACATACGTAAAATCGTACAAGTGTAAAAACGGCAACGCGTTGTAATGTTAAAAAAATTTAATTCAGTGTTGAATTTTCCTTTAGTCTTACAATTAATTATATAAATTTCAATTAGTTTTTAGTACACGTACGTACGATATGATCATTGCGCTTGATCAGGGAAAGTCAGGAAAGCGAGGGAAAAAGTTTGGAATTTTTTCGCGGTGGTATGCGAAAGAAAAACGAACGAAGCTTCCCCCACGAAACGGCGAAATTCTAAGAGCAGTATTAATCCACGTGCTCGTTTCCACGTTACATGCACCGTTGAACGGATAATGAGAGTACTTTTCAATACCGATTCGTTCGAGGTATTGTTTGTCAGATACAACTGTTATTTCGGATTTTTCTCAGGAAAAATGTGTAATCGCGGTCAGGGAAAGTCAATTCATCAAACTTGTCGAACCTGACGATTATTGCGAGATATTGAAAATTTATTTTTCGGAACAAATCGATGATCAATAAAATTACTTTTGCAAAATTGCAAATTACGTACGTCAGGTACGTACTTGTATTGTATTTATTCGCTGCTGCTGTCGCACGTGCGTCGGGGAAACGACGAATGAGAAATTGCCGAGGAAATTGCTTACATACATATAGATATACACACACACACACATATATGTAGGGGTTGGAATCTCGGCAGTCGCGGTGTCGCTGGTGATCTGTAGCCGGCGATGTTTGTCTACTTGTACTTGTCAACGTTCCCGATCGGACGTATTATTATATACGTTGGCCAGTAAGTAACAACAATGTCACGTCTTGTAACCCTCTTCGCCATTTGCATATAACTGTACCGAGTACACGTACTATACATTGCATGTAACAGAGTCGGTACATAATAATAGTTATAATAATAATAACGATGGTAATAATACTACTAGTAATAATATTACGCTGCGTAACTACAATTATGTATTTAATACATATATATGTGTAAAATATGAAAAATAAAAATCAGCAGATTTTTGAAATTTTTTTTTATACGTTTCACTTTTTCGATTTTTTTTTTATTCTGCCAATGAAAAACGATCGCAAGTGGTGAAATGGTTCCGAAAAATTTGCAAAAATACATTTCAACAATCTGGTGTGACGTGTGAAAATGTTTTACCAACCATCCATGATAAAATCACTCGAGTTTCTAATTTTTCAAACCTTTTATTCTCAAAGTTTAAAATTTTTGATATCCGAGACGTGATTTTTCTGAATTTTACACAAACGTTTAAATTGTGTCGATCGATGAAGTTGTTTTAAAAAATAGTAGAAAATTCAAATCGAGTTATAAAAAAAAAAAGGAAAAACACCGAGTGCCTTTCAAAGTGAGAACAGTCGTAAAAAAAAAACGCGGGTCCAATCCGAGAGGTCAAGGGTCAGACTCAGATCGAAATGGTATACGATATATATACACACACACACGTATATATTGTCACTAACCACGCGTGTATTACGTATCATGATAACATTGCTATCCGTATTACAGTCGTGTATACAATTCCTCGTCGATACGATGCGTGCGATGCGATCGGGAGTTTGGGCGGAATAATAGGAAATTTTCCCTTCACGCTTCAGGCTTGCCGGTGTTGCAGCAGTGCACGTGTTAATTTAATTAACACAGACTCGATTAGTCGCTGATCACATGCGTTATGCCCTGCTCTACGTTATCTGTATAAAATACGTGTAACCTAGTGAGAACGAATTGCCGTTACCTACGGAACAACGTTGCAGCGCACGTGCGCTAAGAATTATATCGCCGTATATACATCGGCTCTGTTACGTACATTTTAATCACATTATGACTAGTCGGTTGATTCGCCTCGCATGATTTTGTCGAGTGCGAGACGTGCAGGTTGTAAAACAACATTTTAGCTTTTATTAAATAACAATAATGGAGAGGAAAAAGAATATCGGTATGCAGAGAAAATAATGAAGGTCTTATCGCAAACAAATCTAGCTTATCGATTATTAATTGTTATTTTTTATATAATTATACATACAGTTGCATCGTTCGACGGTTTCACTCTACAATCGTGTACAAGTATACGCGTATGCTTGTATTATATACATATGCATGTGTGTTTGTTACGTATCGATTGGTTTATTTTCGAGGCGCGTAACGTGTGTTTCTACTTTTCAAAGATGAAAATTTCAACCTTGTTAAAAAAAAACAGACGGAAACTAGTAGGATTGTTGATATCTCCGCAGATTTTATCAGCTACAATTTTCGCTCGTCGAATTCTGGGTTAGCTGTTCACGTAAAAAAGCTCACACATCCTTAGCTCAAGTTCCGTTCTTGAATTCTGACAGTGCGAGTGGATGAGCGATCAAACGAATGAATTAATGAACGAATGAACGACGTGTGGGCGAATGAGTGAGTTAGCTAACGAGTGAATAATTAATTCAATTTAATTCATGAAAAAAATAAATGAGTGAGTAAATGACTGAATGAACGAATGAACGAAGGAATGAGTGATTTAGTTATCGAATGAATAAAAAAATTAATTCCAGCTGCCTCGACAGCCTCGGCAAGAGCCTTGGCTTTTTCCTCGCTCTGCGAAACGCCAAAGGCCTGTAAGTTCGCGAAAAGCGAGGTATTTCGCACTGCGACACTCCGAGCAAACTCTCTTGTAGACCTCCCAGTCTCTCCTTGTCGAGGCGTGGTCCAGCGTTGCGATAATCCCGCTTAAATCCGAGGGATAAGACTGACTGATTGCGAGAACGAGGCGTCGAAGGCGTAACTCGGATTAGCCGAAGCTCGATTTCAACGCGCAAAGCCGAGAGAATCGCCCCGGAATCAACGTCGCGCGGATTCCGCATAGCTGGGACGCCGTATCACCGGAAGTTCGATACCGCCGTCTGTACCGCGGATGAAACAATACGCTCATTTTTAACGCGGGTTCAACGAACTGATGTTTGTTATACGCGGCTGTATTCAGGGAGTTATGTACGTTACAATGCGTATTGCATCGTGTATAATAATACAATTTTGTTACCAATGTTGACAGTTGTTAATTAATTACAATGTCGCGACGACGAGATTCACACGTGCGAGTAGTAAAGTTTAATTTTATCAGTTTGTAAGTATTTGCGTGTATAAAGGCATGCGGATTGTTTCATGCGAAATGATAAGACATATTTGAATAATTTTTCTTTATTCTTTAGTTAGTTTAGTTGTTTTTTTTTTCTCGATAAATTTTCTCACATTACATGCTTCTTACAGGCATGTTTACAATCCCAAATTGTGTTTGCAACGATACTGAAATTAATTTTCTACGTGTAACGATTACATTTATTATATACGTTGGAAGAAAATCTCGGGTCGTCTTCAAGTCTTCGCAATTTTATATACACATTATTTTTGATTAGTCAAGTGCATTTTTATTCACTTTTATCGTTGTTGGTACGTTATCATTTCCGGTTCTTTTTTTTCTTTTCTATTTCCTCCTTCTTTCGCTCAACCGCATCCCGGAAACTTGTCTCATTTTCTACACTCGCTAAAGTTTAACGGCCTTATGTAATTCATACACGCAAATATATAAATAATCACTTGTTCAGAAATGAGTGATATCACCATATCACTCTTCATAGTTTCAAGTTATACTCAACGTTCGCGCATCGGGCAATTATTTAAATTGCACGACCGTGTGGCGATGTTTCTCATATACTCACATATCTATATGATCGTCATAGGATCGCATCGCGCATATAGGTACATATACGTATAATATCATGTAAAGAAAATACTAATTGGATCAATTTTCCACGACTTATAGAGCCTTTGTTGTCCGGGCAGACTTGAGGAACAATTCGATGCAAGTTTCACGTAAATCGGTCCACTTGTTCTCGAGTTTATCGGTAAAAAACAGATCGCGATTAGCTATCATAATTATAGCAGACATTAAAGTCATATTTAAATATGACTACAAATTTTTACCGAAAAAGAGATAATCGTTATAGTGTGATTTAACGACGATAAGTTTTATGCTTTTCCACGAAGGTTTGGAAAGTTTGAAGAATCAGCTTCAAGAATTTATGCGTGAATTTGAAAAAATATTGCTCACAGCTTACGATTGTTTTAACATTTAACGAAGATTGAAATTTTTCCCCGTGTCAAATTAATGGGAAATAAAAATAAAACGAGCTACTATTTTAGACTTTGGCCGGAGAGCTCATCTTTTGGGAGGATCTTTTCTCTCTATCATCTTCTTTTTCATCAAACACCAACGTGTCAGGCGGCAAAAGGAACGAAAACAATATTTTTCTTTCTCTTTAATTACAATATGCGTATTATTTATATGCACAACAAAATACGTACATCACACGTATTTAGCCATCGTTCATCGCGCAAACCTCGTTATCACACAGACGGTGGTCTATGACAGCGCTATTTATAGAAAATTTACGACTATTCTAACCTGGAAAAATGAATCGTAAAGATTATACACGCCGTGCTTTGTCGGGCTCGTATACACCTCTACCCTATACCTATACGCAATGCTCCACGTGTATACTCGAGGGAATTTCGTGTTTTCAGCGTTTTCTTATCGCATAAATTTTTTCAATCGCGCCGCCCGTTTTTTCTACAATTCTTCATTTTCTTTTTTTTTTTCCTTCCCTCGAGTTATTACAGTTGGTGGTACAAGTCAATTCGATTTAATATCACACATGCGGTATGATTTATTACGGTATAAATTGAGAAATATTTTTCTAGGTCAATATTATACGCGCCGATGTGTATTACGAAATAACGCTACAAGGAGATTAATATTACGCGTACGCAGAGAAATTAAATATCCGTATTTATTTCGTGATTTTTTTTTTCTTTTTTTTTTTTTTAACAGTATTTTGAACAATTATTGATTTTGTTTATATTTCCGATCTGTTTGGTGATAGTTATTTTTTCTACTTTAAGAGGTTTTATTCTTACGATTTCTAAACCGTGGATTCATTACGTATTACACGTGGTAACGTACAACCAAAGTTGCATAGAATCTATGTACGGACTTTTGAACTCTAAGTCTGCATTTAAAAACGGTTCCGTGTAACTATATTCTATATTTATGAAGGAATTTCAACGTCGTTGAGCGTATTTACTGGGTATATTGCGTAGGGGAAATAATTGCCTTTTACGACGGCGTAATTATTTTATTCCCAAGCAGTATAAAAGGTGCAAGAAGCTCGAGTGCAACGCTCCACTTACTGTTGCTTGCAGATATGTACGTATATACAACATCCATACTTTAACGCGCGTAATTTACTTTCTCGGTACAATTTTGCGCAGGTTTATCAGATATGTACATCGATATTATACAAACAATTGCTAGATTTTATATGCAGAGCTTGCGATTTTAGGTCTAACAATAAAATAAGTGCTTTCTTTGGTCTGTAGTTACAAGTTCAACGTTATCTGTTTCGTACGATTATCCCGTTTCTGAAAAAATTATCGACTTTGTATTTTTCCCAAAAACCTTTTCGTCTAGCAGCGAAAATCACGATCGAGGATCAATTGAAATAAACGCGAATAAGACTTTCGCAAGGTTCGTCACATGTATTGCAGAATTGTTTGCGTTACCGAAAATCGCTTTTGTTTTTTCATTTTTCCTCTTCTTCGCAATCTTTCTGCGCAGAAACTTTTTTCATAAAGTTCTGCAAACATCTGTATATATATAATATGATACAGAGTCATACATGATAAAGTTCGATAAACGAAAGTTTCTTTCTTTCCAACTCGATAAAGGTGGTAAGTTCTCTTTTCGTGTTCGATGTTCCGGAATAGCGATAAACTGCGGAATGATTTCGCCGATATTCGCGGCCGATTCGTTTTATCGCGCACGTTTTTTTTTCCCTCGCCTCGCCTGGCGTAAGAGTTAAACGGAGATATGGGTAGAAAAAGGTGGGAGAGAAGAGAGAGAGAGAGAGAGAGAGAGAGAGGGAAGGAGAGGGTCAGGATTCACGATTAAATATATAGAAAGGCAGGGATGAAAACAACGGGATTTTTCACCCCGTTTGATCACTCGGCGTTTTTACACAAACCGGGTGAGTTCATTCGATCTATCGGATTGAAATTTGATTATTTTTCCTCAAGGATATCGTTGGTAAATTTTATCGTAAGAAGTCGTTGTATGTCGTGTTGCGTTTTGCAAACCGCCTACCAATTATTCGTTTCATAATGTGTATACATCCTGTGTAACACCGCGAATCGAAGTTTTTTTTTTTTTTTTTTGTATTTGCCCCGCCCATTCTTTCCTAGTCCAGGATATAAGATTTCAAAGTGATCGTAAAAATGCAAGAATTTTTGAGATTGTCGATAAAATTAAAAAAAGAAAAAATAAATACGGCAACGTAAGAAGCATCGTGGATTTGATTTCGGGTCGTAAATCGTGCAGAAATCAAGTTTGCCAAATGTATATGTAGATATGTGTATTGTGTGCAGTACAGCTCTACGGACTATAATAAGAAATGTTTTCGTACATGATTAACGATACATAGATTATTATACCCTAGTTGTTTACGTAATTATATAGACTGGTAAATGGAATTTCCAAACTTTACTGCGTGGAGTCGACTCGCCGTTTGATATACCTAATAGATACATTATTTAGCTATTTATATTCATGATATAGGGTCTAATATAGTTTTCTTCGGTTTACATAACGATAGGCTATATATACATGCATATGAGATATTCCACCTTAAATCCACCTGTACATAACCCTCATCATTTGCGAATTTTTATTTTTATTCTCAAGTACGGTGTAGTCTCCAAGATGACAAAAAAAAAGAAACCCCCGATCACCGAGTCTTTGATTTTTTGGACCACCGGTTTCGTTTTACTGCTCCTAATAACACGAATACCCAATCATCGAATCGATTGGCTTCACAGTCTTCTCGTAAATTCGTTGTTGAAAACGAAGATTTTAAGACCAAGATGGAATTGGGCAAGATTTCGATTTAGAAGCTACAGGTGAAAAAGTGATTGAAAAGTGATAAAAAAGCAATAAAATATAAATTTGCGTTTTTTAAACTTCTATTCAATTCGATTTTTCTGTATTTTCAATTACTAATAATACCATGTACATATATTATATAGTATAGATGGCTCTTGTATATTTTGATGCAAAAACACACATAATTACGACAACGCAAAATGTGCGTGATTGAAAAGGCTGGTTGGCAAAAAAAAAAAAAAATCAAAAAAATCAGCTATTCATTAATTTTTTCGCGACATATAATATTCTTAAATTTAGCACCTACACCAAAAATTTTATTCAACACATTTCTATAAACTGCTGTTACGAAGATTTTTATTTGAAAATGCGTAAGTAATCCGCTCAATAAATTTCAAGATGGAAGATTTCAATATGTCTTCAATTCTCGAATAGAATTTTCTCACCAACCGATCTACGGTTGTGTAAAAACATTGCGGTGCTAAGTGAGTCGAATTCGAAGTAACGTCGAGATTTATATTTTTGACGAGATGAATTGGGTTATTTTTTTTTCCCCTATTTATTTATTTATAGAAGCATAGAGTATCGCGGTATATGCTGTTGTAAGAAAAAAAAAAAATAAAAAATAACAAATAAAGAAAGAAGGAGAAAAAAAAAGTCTCCGCATAACTTTAACCGCAGATTTGCGTATTTTGATAAATTCTCAATCTACTATCAAACCCAGTAAAATTCGTTCCGTATCGGGGGTTGGGCGTTAAGCAAGGGGGTTGCGGGGAGGGGCGCCTCGATCAATAGGTACGGCCGTGAGCACGGCCTTGTCGACCAGCACGTGGACGTCCCCCTCCCTCATCCCCCCTTCGTCGATCAACCTTCAACCTTCAAAACCCTCGTTGTGCACGGACCAACGCCAACTCGGCGATAGAAAGAGAGAATGAGAAGAAAAACTATGTATTTTGTTTGCGGGAAAGTCGGGAGAAAACGAGAAAGATGCATTGAAATTGTTTTCAAATTCTCCATATTTTGTAAAATAAAAAAATCATGCGACAAAAATGTGTGCAGCAGGAGGCGTATAAGCAAAATGTCGCTGACGATTTTCGACGATTTCAATTCAGGGTGTTCGTACCCACTGGGAAAAACAGGGAATTTCGTACATGAAAATGGAATTTTTTAGTCCGTCGAAGAGATAAATTCGTTCTTGAATACGAAGTATCGTCGATTTTGCGAGAGAGAGAAAGAGGGGGAAAAAAAACAAATTTCAATTAAAATTCTGTTTCGTCGCTTCACTTTACAATTCAACGTACATTGCACGTAATACCGAACGTTCTTTAATTTTTTTTCGCTCGCGTAAAATCGCAGGCTTGCATTTGTAAATTGTCAGTAGGTAACGTTGAAGGTATTGGTATATCGATGTGTGAGAAAATCGTCGTTAATCAGAAAATCCTGTTCTCAGCCTCGAGAATAAATAACGTATTCTGTAAAAGTTGGAGAACTTCAGATTCGCGAACGGTATTGCACGAACCATGTGTGTAACAATTGTTTCCAACATTCGGCGAATGCAGCGCGGTTTTCACGGCTTCTTCAATCGCTGCATCGAATTCTCGCGATGTGGAAAACGCCGCCATCCGCGTTCGCGTTTCTCCCGCGTCCTGTCGACTGTATCCAATTTTCCACCCCTCGTCTCGCCTCGCGTCGCATGTTCCCATAGCAGCATTGACCGCTTCTATTTATATAACACCCTCACCTCCCTCACCTCCCTCCCTACCGACCACTCGGCGTCGTATTATGTACGTCGTAGATGCCCGTCTGTTGCCCTGCATCCTGCATCCCCTGTCACCCTTTCACCCTTGCACCATTTTTCGCCAATTAATCTGCACGAATTCGACGCAGACGTGAACGAAAAAAAAAAAATTTTTTTTTTTTTTTTGGTCACAAAAAAGAGAGAGTTATGCACGGGCAATTTATTTATTCATTTATTTGTTTATTTACTTGCCAGTACGGATTGAATACTTTTTTATAGAGAAAATACGGATAGACGTGGATATTGGTCTGTCTTTTTTTTTTTTTTTTGCTCTTTCTTTCTTTCAAGAAACGAAATGTTAACAAATGCAACTCTGTAAACTTTTGTTTTACATATTAGTACAGAATTTGTCTGCGATCGCGCGTTTTTGCTTTCCATCTATCTTTTCCTTCTCTCTCGCCTTTTTAAAATCTCGAATCACGATCATTCCGCACCGTTCTACGTTGTTGATCGCGTATGTATATATATATATGTACTTATACCTACCACTGTATCAAAATAAAGCTATATTTATGTACGACTATCTATATTTAAATGTATAACACGGGGTGGGGTTGAAGTTACGAATTTGACAATATTGTTACAGCCAGGTGTATTTATGTATGATAATTATAACGTAACAACAAATTATGCAATATATATATGATGATTTTACGTCGAACGCGTCTTTGGCCCTTGTACGAGATAATCGCGAAGGATTAACATTGCGCAATATTGCGCAAATCTACGGAAAGAAACGCAGACGGCTCCTCGTTAACTGCAAATGACTTCGATCTTATAAATTATCGACTTTACTGGTACAAAGGCAAATGTATTACAACATGTACACGTAACTCAGTCATTCTATAAATGTCATGAGTATTCAACGGATTGTAAAAATAAAGTTTAACTTGTGCTTATGACATCCGATTCGCGGTCAATAAGAATAGTGAGGCTAATCGACTATCGCATATACGTGCATATACGTATGTATACATGTATATACGTATATGCTTGCGTGATTTGAAACTCGTTTTAATGATTACTCGGCCTCGGTTGCCGCTTCTAAATTTAGCCGTTACGACGTTTTCACCATTTTCAAATTTATTGCGATTGAAATTTTTTTTACGTAACTGGGCAAGACCGTGCTGCACGTATTTCCATGAAATCGAATCAATCAGTCGGGTGAAATCGAGAATATTCAACAAACAACAAACTTGTAACGAGAATTTCTTAGCCATTGTCTTTTCACCGTTGAAAAGTCTGCAATGCGACGGGGAAATTGGCGAAAAATTTGCCTACATTGCCTCGCGAGTCAATAATTGGATGTAGACGTGATATTTCTATCCTTCGAGTACGGTATAAAGCATCGAAGTTGTACATTATGAATTTATTTATTTATTTTTTTTTTCTTCTATTCTTTTCGTTTCAAACTAATAGCCATTTATAATCCCTTTGACAACAAAGTACTGCAGTTGTAACAATATATCAGGCTTTGCGGGATAATGCAAACGCGAGTGCGACGTATTAGGTGCACGAAGTACGAGCCCTGAATCGTGTAAACGAGATGACAACGTGTATGAAAAATTTATAATTTATCGTTTATCGGTTCTCGTGTTACGTGTGTGTATGGCATGCGTATATAGGTATACTTTGCGAAACATCGTACGTCACGTAGGCGTATAAAATGACCCACATGTACAACATACCGCAGATCGTCGCCTATTTGCGCCTCGGTACTCAGTCATGAATCATTTTATTTGAATTTCAATCCGTGGGCTGCTTTATATTACGTACAGTGTAGCTATGTAACGTGTTAAACCATATATAAATCGATTTATACATACATATTATTTATGTTTTTCCAGAATTGCATAGCGAAATTTACTTCACGCGTACGCGTACCTGTGCAAGAAAAAGAGAAATCGTCGCAGATATTTCTTTTCTCAATTTCTTTTTCACGATTGTAATATTATCCAGAATATCGACAAAAAATACCAAAAGCTGTACATCGTATAATTCTTCAATTCTTCTGCTCAAGCTGTTATACGCAATAATTGTTTGTGCTTCACGTATTGAAACACGAAAGTTGAATACACGTAGTAGAATAATAATATCGGTAGATATTTATAATTTATTGTTTAAATATAATAATAACAACATTGCGACCGGGGCTCGACGCCGCTGCAATTGCAGTTCAAATTGCGACTTCCGGAAATGTTTGACGAGACGATGAAACGATCAAATTCGCGCCGGATTTTCAAGTCGTCCGATTCAGGTTTGGATTTGTATATTTACGGGTGATTGATCGTAAGCGTGGTAGGTATAGCGAGACTTTTACTAGGTTCACCAGGTTTTCGCGTCAAGGTTCGATCTCGCTTCCGGAAATTTCATTACTGACCGGCGCGGTGTAGCGATGGTGGTGATGGTGGTGTAATCCACCTGCGGCCTTGAAATTCAACCTGTGCAGATAGCCGTTTATACACGTACCTTGGAACTGTGTAGGTACCGGCTTCTACCTATCGGTTTTACCGATCTTCGAGGTCGGCCGGTGCCGCCATTTATATTCCTAATCTCCCGCTTGTAACTTTACATCTTGTAGGTACGAGTTTTTCTTAATTTTTTCTTCTTCTCCTTTGTCTTCGTTTTATCCTTAATTCACGTTATAGGTGTGTTGTAAGTATACCTGTATACTCGTGTTTCCGCGTAGAAGAAAGACAAACAAGCATTGTAAACGAATGGTAGGAATTGGATTTCTAATAGCTAATGTTTCCTCGATTTTGCATCTTACGTTTAATTGTACTGTACACACGTCATGGCGCAGGTCTTCGGTTATTGGCACGATTTCTGAATTTGCGATAATTTTAATGGAAGGAAATGTAGGAGGACATTTTTGTTCGAAATTTCGGTTACTCTGATCCGTACGAGAAATTTATTACAGTATATAATATGTGTACAATATGTATTCGTACGAGAAATGCGAGGGGTTAGTCACTTTTGTAATCCGGTGTACACGAGTTACTGTAGTCTCGTGTATTCTTTGTAATCTTTGTAATCCTTGTGTAATTTCCGGCAATCTTTTCCAACCCCTGCCATTTTCGCGATTTTTAGCAATTCTTCTAATCTCTGTAACCGTTTGCAAGCTTTGTGATCTCCTGTAATCCCTCTAATCTGTCGTAATCGTTACAATTTTCGTAATATCTTGTAATCCCTGCAACCTGTTTTACAGTTCGTAATCTTTTACAATCTCCCTGTAATTTCCTGTAATCTTTTGTCATCCCCGCAATTTTTGTAATTGTCTGTAATCCTTGTAATCTATGCAATCGTTTGTAATATTTTCCAATCTTGCCGCAATCTTTGCGACTATCCTGCGATCCCTGTAATATTTTGTAATATTTGTAATTTTTTTTTTTTTGCTTATTTGCAATACTGCTGCAATCCTTACAATATTTCCGTAACTCCTCTTATCATTGTAATCAGTGCATGATACTTTTGTACAGTGTTTAACCCCGCGGATAAATCATATTATACCTATATGACAATTGGATTTTTGACGGATCGAACGCGTGTAATTTACGTTTTCAAATAAAGACATCAATTTTTCTAAACTACCGAAATCAATTTCGGTCGGAATGCCGAGAGGATCACGTATTCTCAGCACCCTTCCAAAGAACTCGGTGATTGCGTGATTGAAACCATGTATGAGAAAAAGCTCAAAGGCTGACGTAGTTATGCACGCATGTAACTTGCAGTGCGGTTTATTGTTAAGTTATGTATATATATTGTTACAAAACGAGCCATTTCTTTCAACTCGACCGTATGACGATTATCCAGGAAAAAGTCTAGGAAAAGTGCTGGAATATTTTAATTCATTCTGGAAAAGTTGACGTAATACATTTTTGACTGAAAACTTGGATTTCATTTGTAATACGCGGCCTTGAATGCGTTAAATTTTCGCAGACGACGAGCCGTGCGGTCGTCAACAATATTCACTCCGTATATAAACAGCTGTATAAATTTTTTGATTCAATACTCGACCGAATTATCCTGTCGTTAAAAATTCATAAGAAAACCAAATTAAACTTGTGGAACAGTTCTGGAATCTAAGTTCTTGGTTGCATTGAACAACCTGTATTTAACATGTATGATACGTGCATTTGACGTACGCGCCTTCTCTGCACGTAAAAAAGTTTATTCTTAATCAGTCGTTAATTCTTCTCGACCCCGAATGTAATCGGATTTTTATTTTCGTACACTCCGCAGACAATATAATTATACACGCGCGGTGTCGTGTACGTACGGATATATCCATTTACATATGTCGTATATACGTCCCCCTTCTACCGAAGACATGTCACATCGAATCTCGAAATATCGCTGGCTCGAAGCCGCTTTTCACCGGGTTAACTTTTGCCACTGAAATCGTAATATTGGATGGAAATTTTTGACAATTACTACCTGTCAAAGTCCCAGCACGAACTCGAAGCGAAACGGTGAATTTATCCCGAACTTTTTCTTTTTTTTTTCACAATGTTAATATTTTTAGAATCATTTTCGGTCGCACAAAGTATAACTGTGTATTTATTGTTAGCCAGAAGAAATGAGATTCCCAATATTTGTACTACACGTTGATGCTCGAATATAAAGAATGATTTGTTTCGCTATTTGCGGTCATACGTTTATATAATCTACGTACATACCTGATATAAATATTGTTTTTTACGTGCGAGAGAAAATATTGATTAAAGTGTTGCGAATAAATCGTTATTTTATATCCTAACCAGTGAGCTATACGCAAACCAATTATCGCAATCTCTGCTTACAACAAATCGGGGTTATATTAATTTTTCGAAATTGTGATTTTACTCACTCTCTCTCTTTTTTTTTTTTTTGGAAGTTGACGAAAAAGAAAGTGACCGATCAAGTATTATTTGAACACTTTTTATTCTAACGAAAGCAAAAAAAAAAAAAAGATAATTTTTTTTACATCTTCAACTTTGTGGGTATTTTTTTCTTCATCTGAATTTAGCCAAGTATTTGTTTTTTAAACATTGATACAGAACGGTCATTTTAAAGTCGACTAAAATAAACAATTACTTTGCCACAGAAAGAAATAACATTGATTTACAAATATACCACGCCGGTAGAAATTTTCAGTTTCTTTTCAGCGGCCGCTTCTTCATGAAATTGCTATGAAAACAAAAAAATTTCAAACAGTTATCCGATCATTCGTGTATTTCGACTTTGTTGTAACGTCGTCGTAGATATACCGTATACAAGTATATACAAGCTTTGACACTCACGACCAATCTCCATCTCTCTCTCTCTCTCTCTCTCTCTCTCTCTTTCTCTCCCCGCCGTAGTTTCGCATGATGCACAAATAATCGCGCATGTAAATCATATCGTAATTTTTAACTCACATCTTACAGCGCAGACGTATTATCCCAAAGGCGAGAGGTATGCTGTACTATTTTTAGACGTATCGTTTATATTTTTCTTTCAGCGCCGCTTACAAACATACCAGCGCCGATTTGCAACTATCTAGCTCTGTAATGCAGGAAAGGCCACCGCTTTTTTTTGCCTTCTGTTTTGCCTATATGATTATTATTATTATTATTATTATTATTGTTGTTGTTGTTGTTGTTATTTTTCTTTTGCACTTATTCATACCTTTCTAATCGTGTAACGTCTCAACAGGTGTCGAACCTCGAGATTCTCGAGCTATAATTGAAATTCCCGAGATTCTACAAGTACCTATAGTAATGCCATAGTAAACTGTGTAACGTAAAAAAAAAAAACGTTTTTACAATTGTACTAAAATCTGTTATATATGCACGTGTAAAAGTGTCATAGGATTTTTTCATTGATGTCCATTCTTTTTTTTTTTTTTTTATGATTTCAAACATCATACGCTTCGTAAAAAACAATTCAATCAAGAACGTCACTCGTGTACGTATATACATGACGTATATGTATAATATATACACGCATTTATGTACAAATTGAGGGATGCTGTGTAGTAACGACGTTCATTTGAATACAAAACCGCACGTATATACTGTATGTAATAGGAATGTTTAATACATCGATTATAACGTTTGTATAATTTAATAAATGCTCAATAATGTAGAGTTTTCGACACCGCGAATAATTATTTCTATGTATAATATTTGGCCGGAAAAAAATGGCTTCTGTCCTGCAGAGACGTGCACGCATACACAGAGAGAGAGAGAAACACACATATGTACGTTCAATATATACCCACGTATGTAAACACTGTGCGCACGTATGGGTGACATGTGTGTAAATTGGTATACCGCGTATAAGCTATACGTGTGTGAGAATACGTAACGAAATTAGCGCACACAATACGAACGCCTTCGCTCGATAGAATAGAATTGGCATGCTACCAGAGCCAGGATTTTAATAGAATTGAGCTATATGGATCTTTTCTCTCGTCATACCCCGAAACCCTCCCCCCCCCCCACCCTCACCCTCACCCCTCGTCTCCTGCCCAGTCTCTCTCCCTTGTATACTCGGAAGAATCGCGCGAGCACGCACCTTTTTTTTTTTTTTTTTTATAAATTTTCTTCGTTTTTCCTCCATCTCGCTAAACCGTGTATTAGAATTTTCGTTTGCGCGCGCACCGAGATTTGTACCGCGAAATGGAAAGTATTTTATCTCAAGTATATCGTGCGTGTAAACGCGTGTGTGCGGAAAGCAAGATACGGAAGAAAATAAAAGAAGGAAAAAGAAACAGGAGGTTTAATTTCACGCGTCGTCTATGTACACCTTTTTTTTTCCAAATTTATTTTGAAAATTTGTTCTCCTCGTTACGCTTTGTTCGCGACTTTCCGATTCCGGGAACATGTCGCATCGGGGATTTTGCATAAATTAATGGAAGATCCGTGTTTCATTCAACTACCAATCACGCATTCGTCTCGAAGACTTGGCTCGTTTCGATGACACATCGTATGTACATATAAGCCTTGATTTTCATATACATATATGTCGTTGAGTATATGTGACAATTTGTGATGTAAATTTTGCGTCGGTATTTAGTGGAGATTTGGAATTTTGTAATTTTCAAGTGAAAAATGTTGTTTGAGAATGAATTTTTTTGCGATTTGTCAGATTTTCCGACCGTCGGGTCGGTAATAAAAATCTTATTGTCCGACAGCTACGCGATTATAATATTTACAGCGATCGAGTAGTTCAGTCTGGGACACGCGCTGATTACAGCCAGTCGGCGGATTTAAATCATATGTATGTACACATGTAGTTGTAAAATAATGACATTTGGCAGAAGTTTGGTAAACTCGTTTTAGCGGAATCACACCTCCTCCTCCCTCCTCCTCTAACTTTAGCTAATTTTCACGGATCTCAAATCTGTCGTCCTACAATTAATTTCTGTATAATTTGTCTCAATTTTCAATTATAATTCAGGTGAAACCTGATAAGTTTTACCGTACTTATAGTGAAGTTTTTTCGTTTTTTGGTTTTTTTTTTTGTCAATTTCATTATCACACAATCGCTTACTCAAATACATGCGTATAATATAATACGATGGGTTTCAATTTATCAACGATCCATAGAACGATTAAGAGATCAGCATGGATCAGATAAATTGACGTAATTCGCGATCTTCGAATGTATCGTACAACGTCGTCGATATCTCTGACAATGTTCAGGTTATCCTTACGACTTTTCACAAAATCTCGAGTTCATCACCATTCGTACATATACATTGTCAGATTGGACGACGATCGTATGTGTACAGTATGTACAGGTACGTGCGTTGTATCACATCGATAAAATAAAAAAATAAAAAACAGCCCCTATACCCTATTCAATTGAATTTACGACGTCGAAAGTATAGTTCTCGCGTGACGAGCTTCCGGCTCCCGCCCCTGTCGGCACGCCGGGGCAACCGGAAGTGGAAGTGGCTGGAGCCTCGCGGGGGGTGGTGGGCCAGCAAACACCTGTGGGGTTGCGGCGTTTCTCTGCAACTTCGGAGGGGGCGGATGCAGGTATACAGCCGGCCAACTTCTCTCTCTCTCTCTCTCTCTCTCTCTCTGCGGAGACCTGACTGACTCACATCCGTGTAGCGAATGTACGCGTCGGTGGTGGTGGTGGTTTGAATAATAGTAAACATAACCCAGTTCCAAAGGCGACTCAAGACTCAAAACCAACCGATAAGAGGGCGCTAAATTCGTTGCCGTGCCTTTTTGCCTTGCCTTGCTTTGTCCGGTCTCCTCGTTCTCTCCATCACCGTTTTCATCTTCATCTTCATCATCGTCGTCATCATCTTCACGAGCGTACCAATAACCTAGCCTAAACGCTGCCGCGCTCGTTCGCCGGTCCCACGCAAAGGTCACCCTAGAGAGCTGGCGGCGGCGCGTCTATTTATATCCACCCCCCTTTGTCGCCCCCACCCACCCACCTTAGGCTCCCACCCCCCTCCACCCTTCACTCCCGGGCCGGGAGTAAAAATAGACCCTCGTATATGTATGCGTGAACGTGTACGTTTCTGTGGGTTTTTTCCTTTTTTTTTTTTTTCAACATTCTCTCTCTCTCTCTCTCTCTCTCTCGCTCTGCGTCTTCTTTTCCTTATCTTTCTTCTCTGTCTCTCTCGCTCTCTCTAGCCGCCACTTTTTCTTCACCTTTTCTTCTCTTCTCGACGACGACGATTGGGGTTTTAATCCCCCCCCCCCCCCCCCCCCCCATCCAACACTCGTAACCCCCGCAAAATCAACGCGAGGGTGAAACGAGCAGTGGTGAGTCGAATTTGTTAGAGAGTTTGAGTAGTGACTCGGTGTCATAAGAATGCGGGCAGGACGATTTATGAATTGAAATTAAACTTTCAACGGCTGACGATGAGGAAATTGAGGTGGTTTTTATTGTGAGAAGGTTTAAAAAAAAAAAAATTATAAAGAAGAAACAATTTCTTTTGATGTTGCAAATCGAGAATACGTGATTAATTTATTTTCGATTATATTATCGATTCCTTGCGAAATAACTAAAGCTTCGCAGCTTGCGCTGAGTTTTCTATACGTTCATTTTTGCGTAATTGACCTAAAACAATTTGCTGACAGTCAACTTTTCGCCGCCCTATTGCCCGTTGTTAGCCACACCCCTCATTTGTGTCTGAAACGAGAGTTTTTATTTGGCTTTCAAATAAACGAAAATGTCAAGTACACGTATTGAAATTTATTTTTATTACACCTGTCATGATTTTGATCAGAAATACTTTTGGAGTTTCCAACAAATTTCAACAGCCTGAGTTTTATCATGCAAATGTAGTGTATTTATAATGTGTGTATATGTTATATATAGTGGAATTAAAAATAATAATTATTTTTACTACCTCGAACATTTTCGTGATCAAACGATCTTTCAGTTGCGTCGATTTCTCGATGCGACGGAAAGATTCCTGTTCGTAAATCGTTTCGCAAACGCGATTTTCTTCTCCTTTTTCTTCTTCTTCTTCCTTTTCTCCATATCCTCGTGTATTTCAATGGAGCAGCTATGCAAATGATCGAAGATTCGACCCTTGCTTACCGATACTTACACGTTAATCGACATTTACACTGTAACGAGCACCAGCATCACCTTTGACCGATGAATTTCGCTTTTGTGCCGTTTCTGCGGAGCCGAAGAATAAAATTAGGGGAGGGCTTGAAATGAAACAATAGAAGCAAAAAGTTAGCAAAACTCGAGTTCCGATGCAACGTCGTACCCGATACACCTACAGGTCCTGTATCGTCACACATGTACACGCCAACGAAGGTGTCTCTCGACCCATTTTCATCACCTCTTATCCCCTCCCCCCCCCCCTCCTCCTCCTCCTCACCCTTGAAGATCGCATCGTCGTTTCTTCTCGCTTCTCGCGGATTAATCTCGTAAGAGCGGCATTGATCCGTTTCGTAAGTGGAATTTCCAACACGTGGCTATTCCTGATCCGTTATATACGGAGATCACGAACGTTTTACTTGCTTACGGCTCTCCCCGATTATGCTTACATTAGTGTAAGCGCAGCCTCTACGATTTCGTTTTTTAACATCTCGTTTCACTGTCTCACCGACAACTTTTACTTACGAACCTTCTAAGCCTACGTCATCTCAGGAACGCTCTTCTTACGGACTCTTTATTTCGACTCCTGTACTTCGTCGAGAGTCGTATGCCGCTAGCGACGTGAATACATTTTCACTGTGTCTCGAGATCATACGATTTTTTTTTTTTTTTTACGCAGTCTCTTGAGCAAAAGTTAGGAAAAGCGATGATTTTATACAGCTCAAAGATTAGTCATTGGATCTATATTTTAGATACGACTGCACGGAGAGTGAGGTTTGAAAACTGGGATTACTCAAACTTGATTAGCTCGGAAAGAACAAGTTTTATTTTCAATTCAAATATAGGTACCTAAAGTAATCGCAATGACTTTTTTATCATTCTGGTTCTCGGACTATCTGGAATAGTAAAAACGCAAATCGGCGCTTCGTGACTTTGCGCTTTTGGATGATTTGCGAGTCTGGCGTGTGGCATGTATTAAATTGTTAGATCGTTGCCAAGAATCTTGGTTAATTTGGCGCTATTAGTTTTGTCGGCTGATTGACGACGAGCTTTCGACACAAGGTGTAATGTCAAGCTTGTACCATTCGTTCGAACACTTATATTCGCTTATCGACTATAACTCGACATGCGGAGAATATACATACGTATATGGTACTTCGATTCGTCCATCATATTTCCCGTAGAATGTTTTGTAATCATTTATATCAGTAACGGTGTTGAATATTAGAGACAAGCCCAGCGTGTCAGACAATTTTTATCAAAAATTTTTATATTTTAAAAAACCGCGGTGGCTGATCGATGATTTTATATTTTAACATCACCCGCGACACTTGAGTGAAAATATACGGAATTTCGGGTAAAACCAACGGACTTGAATGAATTTTTTCCTCTACTTCGGTCGAAAACAAGACCTCTGATTTTTCCAAATTTTATCGCCGTTTTGTAAACGCGCGATGATCTCGCGATGTGAGGAAATATCCTTGTCACGAAGACGGACGTTTTAAGAATCCCTACATTTTTGAAACAATAAGAAAAATAAATAAATAAATGAATAAAAATACCTGTGCGATAAATAAGTCGCGACGCCTGCGTTAAAATCTAGTCGAATAAATATCACGTAATACGTGAATCCATGTATAACGTACCTTGAACTGTTATATCCATTGTACACATACATGTTTCAAATCGGTCCCGCTTTTTTTTTTTTTTTATTTTTTTTGTTGTTTTTTTTTCCTCGGTCAATCCCGTATATAACGTACAGATATATATATCACGGCGTGTAATTTCCTGAAACAGTAAGCTCTTTCATCTCCAATTTATCGTCGTATTATTTCTTAAATTCCTATCTCTCGCCACTTATTTCCGTCTTCTAAATTGTCACTTAAATATCATCATCATCATTATTATTTATTTATTCATTTTTCTTCGTCGCTCGCTCGCTCGCTGGCGCCTCTCGCGAATCTCCCGATCGTTTACCGATTATTTGGCAATCGCGGTCTTTTCCGCAGGGGCGGGGGTGTGAGGAGGATGAGGTGGGGGGGGGGGGGTTTCGAGATTAGCAACAGCGAGGTATTGTAATATCGCGATGGCGGTAGCGGCGGGAATCCATGGATTCCGCAGCATCTGTGGAAATAAAGTATGGCTTATAGCTTTATAACGCGTTCGTCGTTTCGTTTCTCATCCAGTTATATTCGGGAATAAATTTAGCCTTCCGCTTTTATATTTTCTCAACTTGGCTGAAGAAAATTGCTTCATAACTTATATTATACGTTCGCTACGTTACATGTTGTATACACGTAGATACACATGTGCTTACATGTGTATGGATATATATGTATGTATGTATGTATATCCCCCCCACCCCCGTCCCTGGTGAAAACAACGCGATTGCCAAATAATCGGTAAACTATTGCGAGAGGCGCCAGCGAGCGTTGAAGAAAAATTGATAAATAAATAAATAATTATGATAACAATAGTGGGAATTTAGAAGAGGGAAGTAACTGGCGAGATATCGGAATTGAAGAAATAATAGGATGATAATAAATTGGAGACGAAAGATACGAGAAGTGAATCAATCCCGTTGAAATTTCCTCCATATTTTGCATTTGTCATTCCGTCGCCCGGCGGCGCACCGTCTATAATTGTATCATCGGTTATACGTATACCTATATCTCTGTTTAAACAAAATTTAATACACAATATATATTCCGGCGATGTTATCGGGTTCCTTATTCAACAGTTTATATACGGATGCAGTAGGCGTTACACGTTCGGAGGGGGTTTAAGAAATAACAAAACATGCAATATATGTACGCGTGTATAATTTTCCCGAAATTATATCTATATCGGAGAAAAGACCTTGAGGTTAATTACGGCAGTATCAATTGTTGCAGCCCCTCTCGTAATCCGCGTGTACCACGCATACGTATATATAGATCAGTATCCGTATATTGTTACAATACAACGAACGCTTGAAAATTAAATGACGAATCCGTCCCGTTGCAATGTTGGCGTAATTATATATTTCTGGAAGACTGGGTGCAGTGGCTGCTGATGCTGACGCCGCCGTTGCTGATGAGGCGATGGCTCCGTGTTTTCTAGTGATTCATTGCCCTGGCGCCAAACTCCACCGTCGCCGTTGCGTTCTGCATGCTTCGTCTGTTTTATTAGTCTATGGTTCTTTTTTTTTCCACCTCTGCTTCTTCTTCTTCTTCTTCTTCTTCTCATTTTTCCTCTTTTTCTTCCTCTTGCTTCGTCTACTTTCACTTTCATTCTACTTCCCTTTCTTCCTATTGTCACTGTTATATTATTATTATTATTGTTATTATTATTATTTTTATTGCTGTTGTTATTATTGTTATTATTCTTACCGAATCGAGTGTTTGGATTTCCTTGAAACGAAAGAGGATGAGGTTAGCAGTGGGGCGAGGGGGAGGGGGGGGGGGGGGGGGGTGAAAATAAATTTAAAAAAAAAAAGATGAAACAAAAGAGAAAAAAAGCTGAGACGCACGGTGACTAATTTACTCGGGACAGACGGCGACACGGTGACGTCGCGACGCGACGCGACGGATCTACACCGTCGTTTTCCTCATTTCTGTTATAGATCCCGTAACCGTTGCAAGAAGAATTTATTCGCGCAGAGTCGTCGATCGATTCGATGTTAAGAATACGGAAAAATAAAAGCTCACCTTTAAGCAAATCGTCGACGACTGTCGATATTTTTGGAACGGATCGATCGATTTAAATTCAAATCCCGTACCGTATGCAACAACGTTGTATAAATTATTTACCAAAGTCTTTCGTTCGTCTCGAAGGTTTTATTGTAAAAACTCGTACTGTGTAAACGATAAATTTTTCTACAACGAAAATCAGTGCCAAAAATCAACTTTACGAGTATAATGTTAATCTCGCGTGCGATGCGGCTAGATTTTTTTTGATTTCTTGCAAGACACGATTCCATCGCGCCACAGCTCCGGTACAACAAAGGTTATTTACAACTTGAAAATTCTATTTCAAACCGCCGTGTGGCGTAAAAAAAAAAAAAAAAAAAAAAAGAAAGAAAAAAAAACGCATAATCAGAAAAAATTCACTTGGAAGAAGTTCTGCTAAAAAAAAACCCATCTTTCAAGGTGAACTGTGATATCCATGTATAATGTTGTACGTTATACGTATTTGTACAGTACAACTGTACCGGACCGTAGAGCTCGAACCAAACTGTTTATACCAAGCGTTGAAATTTTTATTCCTTATTCTATTTCCGTATTTCAAGCTGATACTAATCGCGATCACGTCCAGACATCGTGATGCAGTTACAAGCTTATAATAACCATTCGTTGAGATATCTTCGTACCGCGTATACGCGTATACTTGTGAAAATGCGAAGGAGGCTGAAGAAAAACAAAAAAAAAAAAAAGAAGAAAAAAGAAAAAAGTCGAAGCGGTTATCTTGAACGATTCTTCTTGTTACGTCTACTTTGATCGTGATCAATATGCGATTGCGATTATCGGAATATCGGCTCAAACGGAGAATCAAAGTCGCGGCATTCCTTTTCTCATAATTATATTTAACAATTATTCACGTACCCGTAATACGCAGCTATAAAACGTAGAATAAATAGTTGTTTTTTTTTTTTTTCTTCTCGTTTCGACTTACAATTTTTTCCCCAATTTCTAAAACTACGTACATACGTATTATAATTCGATTTATACTTTTTATTGCACCATCGAGTTTGGAATTTGCGTGCCAAAGATCCGTCATGGGATGCATGCGTAACGTAACACGGAATCCATGGCGTTTGGCCGGGCAAACTCCTTCGTAAGTATTCCTTGCATATACGACTCGAATCCGAAATTTATTTTAGTATTCTAATTTTAAATTTTACGTTTAACCGCTCCTCCTCCCTCCTTCGACTCTCTCACTCGCCCCGGTTTTATGCGTTATACGCGCACGCGTCTCTGCGTTCGTACGTAGAACCCACCTTGGCGATCTCCGAGCTGTAACCGAAACGTACGTAGATACGTACGTAGGTTCATACTTCAAAGAGTAAAGCGTACGTTGCGATCTATAAATATAACTAGGCACGTTTTACGACGCGAGCCTTTCACTGAAGCGTTATCATACGCGTACGGTGGTTCGCTTTTTACGTACCGTATTCCTATCCATTTACCGATCCATTCTGATTTCTCGTTATTTTCAAAAATTCATCACCGAACGAGACGTGTAGAGGTAGGCGTAGGCTACGTCGGCGTATCTAACGAGTATAATTAAAACGGGGCCGTATTTTATTAATTACTACCAAATCTTTTCCACGAGGCCGATTCTACTGTCATATATTTACATATTTATTCTTCACGCATTTATTATATATGTACGTATGGAAATATGTGTGTGTAACATCTCTAACGAAGCGTTGACTTGACCTCGGTAACGAAACGAGTCTCGTTTATACGGTCGACAAACTGGTCGTATAATAAACAGCTGACTATCATACTCGTCATTTATATCCTTTTACACACGAACCTGACGATTGTCGCATTCTCTGTAATTATAGACTACGATGCTCGGAATACGTTTGATATCGCTTGTTTGACAAATGACGCAAGCTCGCGAAATGCAACTTTTAACTTCCCCCGTGAATAAATAATGCTTTTTATTTTTTTATTTATTGTATGAATAAAATATGTGAATTAGGATACATCCCAATTTTTATTTTTTTTTTTGTTCTCCGAACACCGTATCGAGATAAATCAAAAAAGACACTTGTAACATCTTTTTCCACATTCTTCAAAACTCCCGTTAAATTTTTTTCTCTTGTACTTACGTAGATCTAAATATATGCTTGAAATCATTATAAACAACAACTAATCAAGGTGTACGAATATTCGAATATCAACCATGTTCGGTTCGTTGCTCATCCATAGTTACAATGAAATTTACATCCGCATTACTGAAAACCGGAAACAGGCCTCGCGATTTATATCTCTCCGGAATCTCGGATTTTTATCTCCCCTTTTTATTGTTAGCTAATACGACGATATCATTAATTATTATCTTCCGTTCTACTCTCCACTCTTGTCATTCAACGTTGCAGACAATTCACCGTCGAATCTTGACGAAAATTTAATGAAAAAACGATCGATTTAGAATTTTCGAACCGATTCATTCTCCTCTCCTTCTCACTACGTTCACCTGCTTATTTTTACGATTCGCTTGTTGTTGTTTTTATTATTTTTTTTCAATTTTTTTTATTCATAAAACCGGGGTAGTATAAAAATACAGCTGAGACTGGCCAAGCACCGGAGGTTACGTTTTATTGTTTCTTCATTTTATCACCCATTTACCGCACATTGTACGTATTTGCGGGTTTGTTCCCGGATCGCGTTCGTCGTTGACGCGCGATTCGCACATCGAACCGCAGACACGCCTCGTACAATCATCGCGTATAACAATATACTCCGTTGATATCATCGCGAACCGCGTTAATACAGGCATTTACATCGAAGTTCGGTAGCGGCAAATATTAATTTCTGTTTTTACACGTGTGCCAGTTTATTTTTACCCGTATTTTTAGCTCCGGTATTTTCGAACGGAACGCCACTATTTTAGTTTTCATCCTGCCTTACGAGCCGCGGCTCCTGATATATATACATATATACATATATACACGCGTGTTATGTACAATATAGGTACATGTACATATTACATACGTCTATGTATTATAATAAGAGACGCCTATCCAACCCCGTGTACAACGAACGTGTACCTGATCTCTGTGTATAAATAAGTATAATCTACGCCTCGCATTTGCAAACCTACCGTGAATATAAGTATATAGGTATGTGTATATATTTTAAAAACAATTGTTTAACAGCTAACTAAATTGTATTATTTTTTTTCTTTTTTTTCAAATCTCTTTTGATACAGAAAATTCGTCACCGATCGCAATACGTACCTAGTGTATAATAATGGAATGCAATATATGGTTGTAGTTATAGCGACGGTTTGGTTTTGAAAATAGAACGGTTCGGCGTTAAAAAGGGTTCGTATTTATAATTATCGCGACCGCCTCACGCTGAGAATCTCTCGACAATATCTGGAGAGACGGTTATTTGTTTTAAAGTTTTTCTTTATCTCGTTACTCCTAGTTCGCGGGGTATTTTCTTTTCTATTGAATCTCTTTCGGGTTGTTTATTTTTCACTGTATTATTTAGAAATTGAAAATAATTGCGTACCTGTGTGTGTATGACTCGGGAATAACGTGTACGTTAAAGAGCGCCGCGGTATTTCTCACATTTTATTTTCCATCTAATTTAAAAAAACTCTCCAACTACGTGCAACGTATACCACGTATAATATATTCGGTAATAAACGGTTCGTGATTTAATATATTTATCTTAATTGCGTACAAGTTAATTATATGTAAAATGAATGGACACGTAACTAGTCCGAGAATAGATTTCATCCAGCACGAGGAGGGGCCGGTTTCTTCTTTCTCTGTACGCGTACCTTATACTCGTATTTATTATACTTATACCTGTATACATATATGCATAGTGTATATATCTGTATATCTGTAATCGGGCTCCGGGTTACGCAAATTAGCCTTGATTGATATATTATATCGAGAAGAAAACGAGAAACAATCAAAGCGAGGGAGACGCGGAGAGAGAGAGAGAAAAAAACGGGGCAAAGTTCGCGGAGCTGACGTTATTGTACTTATCGTTAAATACGTTTCGTTATTACACGCCAGAGCTCCGGAGGCTGTCCACGATTGTTTACGCGTAGGTATTTTGTGCATTGTTAATACTTGCACACACGCGTGGATAACGTGTAGGTAACGAGGTATATGCGATAGGTATATCCATGCGTTCGTTACGTATAACAGCCGACAGGTCAATATCGTTACGTATGTACATTGTTTCGGTAACGGCGTCGATGTAATCGGCGGTATTGCGCAATGATATAATTTCGATATAATTTCTGGAATATTTCCATCCCCCCCATCGGGTTGCGCTTTGAACATCGGTCCGTCCTCTCCTCCCTCTTCTCGCCTCTACGTTTATACCCACGTCATCTATTACGTTACCCTGCGTTTGCGCGTTTGTGTGCGTGCGTAATGCGCAGTTGGAACAAGTCGGAGAATCCCGGCGGATAATCGCGTTGCACAACCTCCTCCTCGTCGTTCCTTCTTTTCTTCTTTCGACGATTACACAAATTACGTTTTATAAATAATCCGCACTCTCGTGATCTGCCATTGTTTTTCACGATCCGCGAGGAACGCGTAATACGCTCGGCCTTTATATACACATATATATATATTTGCAATTTCCCCCTCCAACTGACCCCGAGTTATTGCTATTTTTGCCGTATCTATCACCGTTCTCGAGATGTTCACGGTTTAAAATTGGAATTGGCTAAATTAATAGGAGTTATTAAATGTACAGGATCCGATCTCATTCCATTCTCATTCATTGCTTCCTTTTTCTTTTGTTTTTCTCGTTCTTTTTGCGCGTATGCATCCGTATGCGTTACGTGTATTTATTACATATGTGGAATACAAGGAAAAAGACCTGCTCTTTGTTTTTATTTTTCGATTTTGTCCAAGGTTTTTATTTTATTTTACTTTAACGCTATGATTGATTCTCACGTTGTAATGGATTTCTTGAACATACGTACGGCATGTAAATTACCGTGGAATCGAGTAATCAATCTCGTTTTTGATTTATTCTATTTCCTTTCGTTTCTTTTTTTTTTTTTTGCTCCTATATACCTGCACTGCCAGCAATTATCTACTGACCATTTTATTGGAAAAATAATTTATTAGATTGTTTTCGTTTCTTCATTGCATAATTCGATCTTCAACGAACATTGAATTTGCCATATTTTCAATCGGTTAGCACGATGAAACGGCCTCCCGGTTGGTGGGGATTGGAAATCCAGTAAATTGATAAAATTTTCTCATCGCGTATCCTGCGAATGGGCAAAGATTATAACCTGCAAAATAAGGTGAATAAACACGACTTGCGCGCACGTGTTTGATTTGCAGAAAATAAAATGATCGTGTAATTAATCCTGGCTGACAATGCGATTGGTTAAAAGACCCCGTGTGCATTCGTGTGTGCAAAGTTTCGAAAAGCTTTTCGACGCTCTCGTAAAAAGAAACGATAGGTACAATTCGCGTTGCGTTAGCGCGATATAGTACAATATGTGCGTTCTACAATATGTATGTAGATTGATAAATTTACGACTGTGCCCCGAACCGCATATAACATACAAGTTGAAGTACGGCGTACTTCTTCGCAGTAATACTAAATGTGCATTAAAATTAGCAACCATGAACGTGCGTGCGTACCCGGTTTCGTTTTTATACCGCAAGTAACGACTGCGGAAAGTTTCGCGTTTTTGTCGTATTTTTGCTGTTCTTTTTTTTTTTTATTTTTTTTTATTTTTTTTTTTATTTCGAGTTTTGCGAACCTTCGTTAATCGTTTTTCAACCACCGCTCGTACACGCGTATTAACCACTCGTTCTCTTTTGTTTCAGGTTAGTGACGTCGGTTCTCTTCACTTTATTTCCTTTCTCCGTTCTTTTTTTCCCAACACATTCTGTTTTATTTGGTTTTGCTTCGTTGCCCTTCTTTCTTCCTTTCTCCATTTCTTCTCTCTCCCTCTTCCTACCAGTTGTAGCTACCATAAATACCGAAGAAAACTGCAGACGGTGAGCCCTTGCTGCATTTTGCAAGTTGGCGGGTGAGTATACGTATATGTATAGTTGAGGATAAAACATGCGCCGAGTGACTACTTAGAGTGTATATAAATATCACAATGATAATCACGTGTCTCACTCTATTTGTTGCCGTATAATACTATATATAAATGTATATGGCAATTTTTCCATATATATATAATATATATATATAAAAGGTAGCGTGAAAGCATCGGAGAATTGCAGGAAATTGCACATCCTGTTACTAACAATAAGCTACAGTATAATGCGTACGTACAAGCCTTCTATAAGAGCAGGAGGAGAAGGAGGCTTGCCATGCAGATGGCAAAGTCGGTATTGTCGTCGATTTGCAAATTCTTTTTACTCATGGTTAGTCCCAATTCCTTACACGCGGATTACACACGGCTTTTCAAGATTTTCATCGTTGTATAATCCGGTATTCTATAAATAACATGCGGTTATAGATAATAACAGACATGTGACTCATGCAGAGTATCTGCATACCTATAGACTATACATATATTGTCCGAGAACGAATTGATTGACAATTTTTTAATTTCACCGTGGAAATAATGTCGGATTATTCGTCATCGGTTCTATCTCGTATTTATATACAGGTACGGACTTCGACTCTCTGATATGTAGTTACGTGAATATTAAGTGTGCGTGTGCGAAAGTGTAACACTTGAAGTTCGATCGGATGAGTCGAAGAAGCGATTTAAAATCCTTATTGCCGAATGTAAGTGGGAGTATAAAACTCGCGTTGAGAAAATAGAGCGGAATATTCAACGCCATCTTTTCACAATCGTCTAACTGTTCGCATCCTGATGCGGCGTAATAAGGTGTGTTTGGATATAATTGTTTTTTTTTTTTTTTTAAACCCACTTCCTTTGCATGACTATACAACACAGTGTAATATATATTATAAATGTGCGTACGTGTGCGCGTCTAATAGCATCAAGTACGACGGATCGATGAATGATAGGAGGGCAAAGGAGGAGGGAAGTGAAGGGAAAATACCTGACCTTGGCTTTATTTTTAGCGGCTTGTGCCAACTCGGCTGGTTGAGCGAGCTTTCAGGGGCGGCGGACGATGATGACGACGATGATGATAACGGTATAGAAATTGCCTACCTTCCTTACGGGGGTTAATTAAAACTTAACGGATAATCGACTAGGGTTGGGGGTTGTTATGGATAGTTGCATCGTCGGCTGCAGGAACTGCGAGAAAAGCTTACGACGCAATTCCAACGAAATCTCATTATTGGACAGATGTGTGTGTATATAGGTATATATATATGTATGTATCTAAACCTGAATACGTATATGTGATTTGAAGGAGTGTATTAAGTGTTGCAGTTGCGCAGAATGCGAAATAGTCGGAGGGATTGAAACTATTGTTATTGCATGAATTATTGTACAGAATTTTTCGTACGCATTTTTTTTTTTTTTAATTTTTGTTACACATTTTAATTTTCTTGGCATGTTAACATAAACGATATATTGTACCAAGATTCATATTTTTCTCCTTTCTGTTAAAGAATTGTTTAGAAAGAAAAATAAAAACAGCCGCATGTAATAATTGTTACGAACTGTGTATTGTGAGTTAATTATGTAATACAATAAATAATAGTGAGATAAACAATCAAAAGGATAAACAATCGAAAGAGAGTCTCAGATAGTTTATAGTGTTGTAGTTAAAATTTCAAATTAAAGAAACTTGTCGCCCACCGAAGTAAATCTCATTGTCAGATTAATAATTAGATAAAATTAATCAGACGTTATTATAAGAATTGCGTAGGGATCAAAGTCTCGGATCTCTTTATCTCCCTTTCTTTCATTAGAAACACTTTACACGGAAATAAAAATTACTTCGACGTTTGATTCGTTTACACCGTGTTACGTAAAATAATGTGATGTATAAATGTGATTCCTTAGGAAATGAAAAACGCGTCTGTCATTCTGACAGTATTCATATTTTACCTTGAAGGTAAAAAAAAAAATTTTCTTCTTTCATATTTTTCGTACAGGAGTGAAATTTTCCAAATATTTATTCTAAATTTTCTGTCGTAAAATATCACTCTACGAAATACCCAGAAGAACCACATGATCTTATTGTTAGTTGAAAATATGACGAGGGGCAGGGGGGGGGGGAGTTTGTTGGTGTAAGATCATACTTATTTTTGAAATTTTTTTTTTTAAAGAAAATGAAAACACTTGTAGCTATTTGAGTTTCAGAGATTTATTATTGACAATTTTTTCATTGAAGTTGGTAAGAAAATTGCGGCATGACGCATATAAGTAGCTAACAACCACGTTTTCAATTCAGTGACGCAGATTCCTCGGTTAATTTTCATCCGATTGACTTGAAATTTTCACACAATCTTTAAAACTTGTTTACCGATTCGACCTCTAGTTAGATTTTTTGAATTTCAATACCGAATTTTTTTTTCAGAAATTTTATGGTGGAAAATGAAGTTTTTTTTTAGTTCATAATCGCGTATATTTGTGAGTAAAAATTTTTTTATTTTCAACGCTCGGACTTCTCGCTCGAACCCGAAACGACGTTTTTAACTCGTAAAAATTCGTTTTATCCGTTACAAGTTGAAAGAGTGATGTCGGGGGATTCGCCACCGCAAAAAACCCTCGATTTCAGAGTCATTCGCTACTTATATCCGCCATGCCGCAATTTTGTTATTAATTTCGGTAAATAAAATTGTGAAATATTCTTGAAATTGTAGATAAAAAAAAAGCCCTCGGACTGATATTCCTCCAAGTGCTTTCGGTATCTTTAAAATGAACAAAAAAAAAAAAAAAAACCAAACAAGCTCCCCCCCCCCTCATTAAGTTACCGCTCAATCAGCCGATAAATTAAAAATTGTCGCCAACGTTTGGAGGGCGGCAGAGTCGGTCGGACGCATCGTTGACCGGCATTCCTTGGCCGGTGGGTAGAGAGGACTAGGAACCGAGCGGAGACGAGTAGTCGAGCAGTGGTTGAGATCAGCAGTAGTAACCACCTGTTAGCGGTCGGCCTAGCAGCGGGGAAACCGGGAAGGCTGCCGCGGAACTAAACCGGCGTCGAACGGCGTCGAGACGCACTTTGCCTACTCGGAGTATAATAGGCTTCGGATAAAACGTCGCTGCTCAGCCGCGCGCGAAGCGGAGAACGAAAAAAAGTGCCGCTGCGAAGAAATTTTTTTATTCTTTGGAAAACATTGGATTTGAACATATGATAAAACATATACGCGATGCAGGTTTTTTTTTTTCTTTTTTTTTTTGCTCATTTTCCTATTCCGACGTAGACCCAGATCGTAATAATTTGTAACGTTGAGCGATTTAGAAGTGAAGAAAAAAAAAAAAAAAAAGACTAGGTATTTACTTGGATTTGTATATATCGTTCGGTGTGGTATAATTAATAAGATTATTCACCTTTGGGAAACGATTTGTTATACGATTTCATTACGTTACGATAAGTGTATCGAATGATTGTATAAAATATACATGCGTATATGTATGTTTGAAAATATTTCGAAGCTCGTATTACACATGTATATGTAATACATACGCGGCGAGTTTCGACATATTTTGAAAGCGTTCTAACCCGATTGCGATTCGGTTTTTTCCTCATTTTGTTACTTTTGATATGTTATGTTTTCAATACACGACGGCGGACTTTTTAATCGCGAAAAGTATTTAATTTGAGAGCTGATAGTTCTCCTTGTTATAAATTATTATCACAGAACATGTAAGCCGGGTACAACGCATATTGCAATATACGTGTCACGTACGTACGGATACGTGTTTCGCTTATATCGCGATTAGGTGTAATTACGCTTCTTTACATTCCCCGGCATTTGGTCCAGCTGACCGGATCTAACCGGTGCGGTAGAGCAGAGAAAATGTATGTATGTCAACGCTGATAAGGTCGACCGAGCGCCGACATCTTGCCTCTTGTGTGTTTTTATCATTTTCAATTTCACACTTAACCGTCAACTCTACCGCACTACCTACGATTTAACTCGCAACTTTAAAATTTCTCGTTCGCTCGCAATTATTAATAATACATCGTTATTCGACGCCGGTGTGATTTCGTTTTTAAGAAATAGATTTCATCGAAAAATATTACGCTGCGTTACAACGGCAAAGAAAAAACAAAAAAGAAAAAGAAAAAGAACACAACACAAATGACAACTCGCGTATCAAGATACGCGATCGGAAAATTGTGATAATTATATCTGTTATACATTATACATATTATACGTATACATACATACCCGTGTTCAACGTTGTTATTACTGAAATATAATATTCGTCGTGCGTAGGCTACAATGTATAATTCTTTAAATAAAAAAACAATGTAAAACGGAGGTCGGTCGGTCGCCGTGTAATGTATGCGCTATTTCTGGAATCTGTTACCGCAGGGGCTCTCTTGTCACGTCGAGACTTTGGTACATACGTTATATGTACATGTATATTCATACATATCATAATTCAGGTTAATAAATACGAACAATATATAATTATTGCAAAAATTATACCACCGCGATGCTGGCTGCGTAATTATTGACGCCTCGGGTAACCAACAAACGAGTAAACAATATTATACACGCGTACGTGCGTTTTTGTTGTTGCTGTTATTATTATTATTATACAACTGAATATTTTCCGACGTCGTTCTATAATTATATCAGATCCGTATCGTTTGAATCTCTCGCAGTTCTTGATCTTCCGTTCTTATTGTCGATGGTTTTTTCATTTGTGGATAAAAAAAAAAAGAAGAAATTAAAGTAAAATTACGAAACCACCGAGCGTGCATCGTTACGTGTTACGAGTGTAAAATTTAATCGAAGTTAGCAGAGCGCATCGAGAGTGGGTACCCAGGTAGGTTGGTACCTACGGAAGGAAAAGCGAGAGGCGGCGAGAGGAGGAGAGGGAGGGGCAAGGAGGTGGACAAACAGTACTCGCGCTATAAATAAATCTCGTTCGTAAAGTCGACGCCAGAAGACGCCATGAGACGACGTCGCTGACTGGCTGCGCTCTCGGCTCTCGCTTACGGCCGCGAAGGAGGAAACAATCCGACATCAGTTCGCGATTGTACGCCTTCTACGTCGGCTCGGTCGCGTTGCGTTGCGTTGCGTTGCGTTACGTCACGTCGCGTCGCGTCGCGTCGCCTTAAAATATCGAGTAGGAATATCGCAAGTAAGGTGGCAGGAAATGCCAGGGAAAAGTGGTCGGTTTTCTCATCCCGTGTTTCGTCGGGCTTGTTTTATACGTTCGTTGATACGTGTGTAGTGTGTTGGAACGGTTTGTTTTCTTGTTGTTGGTATTGATTTTTTTTTTTATTTATTTTTTCTCTAATCATCTATCCTGTAACATATTACTCGAAACAATTTACACTTTTTTGGTTTTGGTTCGACGGAACGCAGTGAACGGATGTGCTATATATGTATACGTTTCATATATATATATATATATATATATATATATATATATATATATATATATATATATATATATATATATATATATATATATATATATATATATACAAACACATATGTATGAAGTATATATATGTACGATGTATTGTTTTTACCTGATTCGATACGTCGTGTCGTACGGATTTTGTTAATTTTAATCGGACGCGGATGTGGAATCCTGAGGAATCTTTTCACATTATCCCGCATAATTATCAGTGAGTTGATTTTCACTTTGTGAATTATTTGGTGAATTCTTTTACGTTGTATATTTTGACGGTTATTCTTTTTATTATTATTATAATTGTTATTATTGTTATTATTATCTCCTGCCATCACACGCGTACGCACGATTTTCACTTATTTCCGCTTGTCCGGGATACGGAAATTCTGCCGAATGGTGGATGGGAAGGGAATGTCGAATTGTTGAAAATACGTCCGAGTGCTTCGGTGTTCAATTGTTTCAAAAAACTGTCTCTTTGCAATTCGAGCGGTCTAATTTGCGATTGACTGACCAGTACTTGGCGGAAAATAATTAAAGAAAAAAAAAAACAAAACAAAACCTGCTACGAAGGACAAAATTTAATGTTATTTAATAACGAGGATGAAGTTGGTAACGTTACTTTAACGATGCACGTGTTTAGGAGAACTCGTTACTTCGCAACTTGAGGATCATCTGAAATTTTATAAACCATGATAAACAAAACGTGCTCGTATTTTTAAAAGCAAACTCCTTGAAAGTCATTTGAAAAATTGCACGGTAATGTTTTTTTCCCCGAGATGTTTCGTTACGTTGACGTTACTAACTTCAACCTTGTGTTTGATAAACATTGGCTCGGATAGTTTTCATACGAATGAGTTTTATATTTGGTACAAATAGGAAACGTTTAATATTTATAAAAAATTGACTAAAGTAAACTGATTTTTATTTCTAACAATACGATGCAAGTCAAGGTTTGCTTGATTCGTGGCTAATTTTTGTACGGAATTTGGCGAATGTTATTGAATTTAACAAATTGTACGATACGCGAATGAAAATTTTTCAAGTCAACTTTCTTGGAAGCTAAACTTGAAAATCGTATCGACGATGAAGAATGCTTTTCTTCTACCGCGAAAAAATGGTGACAGTTCATTTTCTCCGAAAGCTTGAGTTACAAACCTGCAGTAACGCAATTTTTCATATATCTTGGCACGAAGCGCTGCTTGCAAAATTTTGTCTTACACCTCCGATTACAGCTTGTCGTATTCGATACTTCTGCAATGCCTCGCGCTTGTCATGCAGCGTATTTTTCTCACTTCAACGAGTCCAAATGTCGAAACCACCGGTTTAGATCTTCCATTTTTGGCTATTTGTATACAATTTCATTTATTATTTCTTTTCGCACACGCATTTTCACGCATTTTCACGCATTTTCACGCATGTTAGGCAAACGCGATCCTTGACCTTAGGCGCACGCTTACGTCCGGCTTTTAAACTCCGGTGTTTTATACACTATGGAATTTCAAGTTTGTTGATCGTTGCCCTTGGCGTCGCTATATTTATAACGATTTTAAACGCACGAGTCTGATTTTGACCTAATATTACAAGAAATTGGGGAATTTTGTTCTAAAGTTGGAATTTAATCGAAGCGTTCCGAAGAATGGTGGGCTTTAATTTTTTATATCTTATACTCGTACGAGTTTTGGACTCAATTTTATATCCAGAAACGAACTTTCCAACTGTACCGATATGCGCTACGAAATTTTTTATCTCTTCGTATATTTTATCATTTCAAATCTTACGCTTCTGTTGAAAAAGTTTCCTGGGTTAATAATAATATTAAATAAAAATAAATAAAAATAACGGAGAAACGTTTCTCACTGCACATCGGGCGGTGAATTGTGTGTTTTTAAACTGTTTCGTTTTTTATTTTGGGCGGGATAAAACCCTGACCTTGCCATGTACGTAAGTTATATCACGTATATATGTAGTTGCGAGAGTAGGACGCCGAGGCGATAAGCATCCCTGATGCCTGTGTTTATTTTGGTGTGCCTGTTACTTCCCTCTCGAGGGAAACGTTCCCCTTCGGGTTTTCACCTAGTTAAACCAATACTTATTTCGTTGTACTCCTGCTCCTCAAAAACGTAAAGTTTTATGGAACAACTGGCGAGTTGCGAGGTTTTTTTTTGTTTTTTTTTTTAATTATTCTCCGAATAAATTGCTGATTCTGAATTCAAATGACAAGTATTTTCCTTCATTTTTCTTGGATTGTATTTTTTTTTTTTTTTCCTTTTCTAATCTTTCACTTTCATTTTCAAGTTTTACGCCATTTCATCAGCCGGTTTGATCAATCGATTAAATGACTTTACTTCAAAGTTTACTCCTCCCTATCCTTGTATTCAATTGTAAATTACTGCAGAATAAAAATTTCATACGACAGTTCAGATTGTTCTTTTTTTTTTCATTCTCTTTTTATGTCCGCAGAATTTGACGTAACGCATTTACTTGGAATACGTTGTCTGTACTATTTTTTTTTTTTTGTTCTTTCTAATTTTCACCGGGAATGACGAATTTTAATTTATCTACGTATCAAGTATAATATTGTTGAGCATAAATTACCACAGAAACGCTTAGTCACACTGTAATAGCTTTATCGCATTTTCTTTCACAAATCGCGCGCGCGTTCTTTAGGTCTTACAACTTGAAAAATGATTACACATTTATATTGTGTGTACCTGTCGCATAATTTATATTCGAGAATCTATCTTCCAACCAGGCATATAAATATATGCATGTTGACAACGTACGTCACGTACGTACACGTGTACGTACAGAAGCGAGCAACCGTATCAAACGTATTATGTCACACCTTTACAATCCGTTGTTGTAAAAAATTGATGATCGATTTTTTTTTTCCCCCCCTCTTCTCCGTCACTCTCCCGTATGTTTTGTCGTCGTTGTTAAGATATTATTTACAAATGCGTTGATATAAAGAATATTTTTTTCTATTTTTTTTTTTTTTTTTGCTCTCTCATCGGTTTTCCTCTTCCACCGTTTGTCACGAAAGTTTTATCAAATTCCGCGAAACGACGATTGCGATTAAAAACAGACAACGCTCTGTAAGAAAATTTCACAGAGGAATTCGCATTCGCGATCAGCTCCAAGCAGCAGCGGGTATTTTATCGCCACCAAATTGCAGCCGGCATGGCACCAACCACGTCATGTTCTGTGTATAACGTACCATACGTATGATACATGTTATACTTGTGTAAGACTGACCGTGTATCAGGGCAGAAAGTTTGCGGGGCCCGTGTTATGTATTTATTATGCAAACGTAATGTACGTCTGTCTTTGTCCCCACCTCCTTGCAGTCATCGGTTGTACATGACATAGTAATACCCACCTTATGACACAGGGCGTGCAGGTATTACAGGTACGATACTTTACTACACGTACGTACGATAGTTGTAAAAGCGTAACGCGTATCTGCAAATCCTTATTATTCATGCATGTGTGCGCCAACCGCATACAACGTCGCTGGAATATTTGCAAGGAAATTTACTCACGTGTATTAATTTAATTACGTGTAATAAGAAATTTGTTGAATAATCTTTTCTTTTTTTTTTTTGTTTCCCAAACCCTAAACCACCATCGAAATCCTCACCGTGTAAATGTCAACGTGCGTATTCTGGGGTGATAAACGAGAGTGGATACAAAAAAAAATAAAATATTGTCAGGATAGTAAAATAAATCTCGCGGGTATACCTTGAAAGAAAATTGTTGAAAAATATTCAAGGGATCAGAGAGCGTGTAATTGAATAATGGTGAAAAATTTGGAAGATCTTAGGGAATTTCAATATCACGGTTTGCAGAACGTATGACGCACGAGTAAAGCCTAGAAAGAATAGTAAAGATTCCCTCAAATCTCGCATCCCGCTTGTATCATTATTATACTTACTTGATACCGTTACGCGTATACTTAACCTATATGGCGAACAACGCGTGAGAGATTCGCGTCAAGTCCTAACAGCGGCTTCAACCCTTTGATCTTCGGCATACCATTATAATCGCCGTTAGCGTTTTTAGCTCGCGGTGCTGCCTCCCAAGTTCAACATCCCGTTAATGGTTCAGGTTCCGAGGAGTACGCGACTTCCATATACTCACCGCAGGCTCTCTTATACCTGATCCGAGACGTCTGCGAAAAAGAGAAGCGAGAAGAAAGAGAGGCGGAGGAATGACGCCGGTGATGCAGCCTCGGGTTAAACGATCCACCGATCATATCGATTATAACTCTGGCAATCAAAGGTTTGATCGATCGATTTCCGTCACGTAGAGTTGCTTTTTCTGTTTAGCTGTTTAAATTTCGTTTCGTGTCTTTTTCGCGAAAATTGAGAGTAAAAGATGCCGGTACTTTGGGGAAAAACAAAAAAAACAATATATATTTGCGTATAATCATTAAACCGTCAAAGTCAAATGAAAAAGAATTTAATTATTTTTTCTTAGGAATGAAAGAAACACGTCAAACAGTCCGAGAAGTATCTATCTCGTCGTTGATTTGGAACTTCGCTTCTCGTTGTTTGAATTATACAAACTCGATGAAAAACAGACCGTATAAAGTGGAAAATATTAAATTCCGATATCTTCTTCTCGTTTCCGCCTCCGTGCAGACTGATGCGGTGAATCGAAAGTGATTCCGATTACGTCACTCGAGTATAATCGTTCTCTCCACTTTAAAGCGCTGTGCTAAGTCACGGGATCAATTTACACGACGATGAATGAGAGTGTCGTGCTTACCGCGCTTCTTCCACTCATCTTACAACTCGTATCCAATTCGTTTTCGTCTTTCGATTTATCACGCTTTCCGCTAGCCTTCGTTTTCCATATATACGTAAAGCAAAGTGTAGTTTGTACGCGTCTGTGCGTCGATTTTCGTGTTATTAAACAAAATCCCGATATCACTCGATTAATTAATTGTCGTACAATAATTGACTTACGATATTGCGAAACTGGTGAAGTTTATTTGTTTGGTTTATTCATTCCTTCATTTTTTTTTTTTTTTTTAAACTTTTTTTTTCTCGTGAATTCGGCACAACGTTTCAAACACGAATATTTATTTGTCACCCGACTGTTTGCCGTAAATTTATGTTGCATACCGCGTGTCTGATGTAAATGGTAAAAGGGCGTATTATTTACTTATTCGTTTGGCTATTTCTCGCGTCAAAAGTACTCGAAACGCTTGTCAACACTAAAATTAACCGAAAAATGTAATTAGTTCCCGATGAAAGGGCATAACCGACAGTAATTACGACCTTTTTACCGGCAGCTGGCGCATTTTTCAATTACCAAATTTTTCTTCCGAACGTATCATCATATTTTTCACACAAATACAAAGGGAGAAGAAAATAAATTACGCCATTTTACCTTTACGCGCGTGGTCAAAGGTCGTATAATGGCGTACACGTATTTTCATCATTAGACACGCGACATGTATTATTTCATACTTATTTCTTTTTCTCTCCTCAAACACGGCGACTATTCGCAATCGCCGAGATCTATCTAATTGCAGAGGCTGCCGTTCGTTACTACACATACTCGGTGGCAGTATATTACGCAATTTCAGTTGCTTGACCGCGCGCGTCTAGAGAAACTTTAAATTATTACATTCTAAGGCTTGTTTACAGCAACTCAGCTGACTAAACGTGTGTGTATTTATATGTACCTATATATATATGTATATATAGTAACGTATGTAATGCACAAACGTATCTCCCTAATATCTTGTGTACTATATTCATTTATATTACACTTATGTTATATATGTTATGTATGGTATGTACATGTATGCATGGAAAACGAGAGAAACGGGCGGCATTCGAAATTCTTTAAGTTTATTTTCAATTTCGCAACAGCTGTTATACATTATTATATATTACCACTGTCGCTGTAATTATTTTACAGAAGTACAGAATCAATATTGAATCATTCTGTAAAGAACGCGCGTTCGATGTATGCAATCTAAAAATAATTAATTGATATTGTCGTGTGAAATGTCACATCCAGAATATATGTATATCCGTAAAAAATGTAAGTTTATCTGCGGAAGAAAAGAATTGATGGAAATGAGAACGATAATATTCCGATGCTCGAATTGAAATCTGAAACATTGATCGATACTCTATTTACACCAGAGTATACTTTATTTAGGGCTGGGAAGAAATTTTTATCATTCACCTACCAAATCGACTAAAAATAATTCAAAGGCAATTCCCTGATTTTTTTTTTTTTTTTGCAAATTTTTATCTCAACTCTAATCCCTGCCTGTAAGACGGTGGATTTCCCGATTTAAAAATCGCCGTTTTTCCGTTACATTCTCAATTGCGTGTATTTTATTTTCAAAGTAATAATTTTCAAAATAACCTGTAATCGTCAGATTTCAGTAAACGTTGGTGCTACTAACTCATAAAAAATTCAATTTAGACTAATTGCATATCCTCTGAATCTGACTTTTTTTTTCTTTTCTTCTTTTCTTTTTTTTTCTTTTTTTTTCTTTTTCCGGAAGGTACGCAATTCGTCCATACAATACGCATACACATACAAAACTACGTACATCGAAATGTTTCGCCAAGTGAAACGAACCGCTGACGTACTTCTTCACCGTCTCTTATACACAGCTGCTTATCATTCATTCATTCATTCGTTCGTTCGTTCGTTCGTTCGTTCGTTCAGAGATTCATTCCCCTCTATGCATCGTAGGTACTTTATCGCGTCGAGATAATACCTTTACCCTGGCTGAACATACGTCCATACGTATATGTACATAAGTAATGCACAAGTTGCATCCGGTATCCTATATTATAATCTACCCGAGGCGGCGAACAATGGCGCAGGTTGCACTTATCGTTGTGTAATACACACGCGTACGTGCCTAAGATTCGTGCATTATTGTCATTATCATTATCATCGTTATCATTATCATTATCGTTGTTTACATGGTAATTTAATTTTTTAATTCCTTTTTTTTCTCGAGGTGTATGTAACTACAACAAAGGCAGACGAACGGAAGACAAATTTTATTTTCAAACACCTGTTGCCTTCCTTACGTGTATTTAACGTATCACGCATAACTAGTTATAGTCGGGAATTAAAGAACAAACGAATATCGACGCATAGCTAATGTTCCATCAACGCCGTTCGTTTTCTCATAAGTATATTATTGTCGTTGTCGTTGTTGTTGTGCATATTTATTGCCGATGATGCAAGAAGATGAAAAATAGACTCGTTCGTCGAGCGCGACGTCGACGACGTCACGGGAACAGTTTGCAGAATGCGGCGGTCCGTCAGACGTGTGTTAGTAGCCCAGTCGTCTCGGTGCAGCAAAGCATTCGTTATACGGTCAATGATCCCCCATCTCGCCCCCCCCCCCCCCCCCCCCCCCCTCCACTCCCTGTCTCCCTGCACCAACCTTCGACCCTTTTTCTCTCTCTCACTCTTTACCATCTCCGAAGCGATATGTGATGTTACATACGTACGGTACTCGCGGCGAAACCGGAAATACTTGCAGGAATTCTTGCGGGCGTGATCATTTTTTTTTTTCTTTTAATTTTAATTTAATTTTTTCATTTGACTCTCAAAGGACTAGCCGTGTACTAAAATGATTGCGAGGTTGACGTGACATGATGTCAACAAGTTTTTTTTTTTTTATGTCAAACCTTTTTGTTTTCTCCGACTTCAAACTTCCATGATATGTATATACCGGTTTCGGGGGAAAAAGAAACCATTTACGAAAGGAGTAAATTAAAAAATCTGAAAAAAAATTCAGATAGCGTACCTTTAAAGTAGTAATACTGTTTAACCAATTATGGAACAGATCCGAGAGGATAAAAAAAAACAAATAAATAAATAAAAAGTCGAGTTGGTATATGTACGTTGTACAGGCAATTAAGCATCCGTTATCGAACACGATCGATTCTCTCATCTCCTTATACTATGGCGAATGTAAGAATACTTTTGCCACGAAAATAAAAGGAAGAATAAAAAAATTCATGCCTCGTTTTCAAATTTTTTAACAGCACTCTTCAATAGAACGACTTTAAAAAATCGAAACGAATCTTACGATCGCTGACGATACGATCAATTTTCTATCCGTCGGCACTAGATTCATATAATTTGTTGCATTCTGGAGTCATTGGTAAAATATTCGACTTGACTTGATAACGAGATTGCGGTAAAAAATATGTAACTCAAATTTGTACAGGCCGAATTTTCGATGCATATTTGTATACGAGAATATTTTTCATTCTTTCTTTTCGCATATTCTTATCCCTTTTCACGTTGACGAAAAGCATCGCGAAAAAATTGTTTTTCTAATCTCCCTGTTTCACCTGCTTCGTTATCACCTATCTGAGCTGTATTTCTATCCCTCGAATGTACAATTGCAGTTGTTTATTTATACATACCGCAACGCACCAGCGACTTGGTAGCGAGTTTCTTCCAATTCTGCTTTGTACATATTATTATACCTACGTAGTACGAATACACGTACAGTTGAACCGCGTGTTTCATGCTCGTTTGCCCGACGGTTGGTCCCTTGTACACGTTGCGTGTATAAGTACTCAATTATTATCAGCTGATAACGATACTCTTCGTAGAACTCGTATACGCGCGTTTTGATGCGTCAACGCTGCCGGCGCTAGCTGGCTGGTCTTTGCTCTTTGCCAGATCTCTCTTCTAACTGTAACAAAGTTTGTTATTTCGTTCGTTGGTTAGTTAGTTAGTTTGTTTGTTTGTTCCTTACTTCGTTTACTCACACAAATATACGCAGTATAATTATTTGCTCGCCATGCCGTTGTTCCGACAATATTCATTCTCGCAGGGCGCCGAGTGTAACAGACGGAATAGAAGAAATAGTCGTTTATGTTTTTTTTTTCATATAGATATGTTATATATTGTATATGTAAAATAATCATATTGTCATAATTCTTTGATTTCTCATTTTCGTAATCTTCTTCATCTTTCTTGCGTAAGCAAGATGTCGAGCTACAAGCCGCAGATGTCACGGTGCTGACAACTTTATTTCAAAATCTTTAACGACTTATTTCTTTTTTTTTTTTTTTTTTTTTGCATATACGCGCGTTCGTGCGTGTGTGTGTGTGTGTGTTGTAAAAAAGAAACAACCTATAAAAATGATTTGTGCTTTGTAACCTTGACTCGCACGAAGGTTAGGGCACCAAATTTGACAATATAGGCATGCGTAGGGATTCGCGTGCGCGAACACTGTGCGCGAACAGGTGAAAACTTATACTTTCGCGATTGTTTCACGATAATTATTTCTAAACGCGACAGTTTTCTGGACAAGCGGAATGAAAAAAAAAAAGAACAAGTTGAAAAAAGGCGGATTTTTGTTAACTAGCTATGTAAACATTCGGGGAGATATTATCAAAATATATTAAGTAAATTTTGTACTTAACCCTTTCAGGGACGGTATTGCATACGTGAATACACGCAACGACAGATTATTTTTAGTTTTTTCTAGCGTTATGGGAATATTTTTAAACCGATATGCAAGGAATTAAATTTCTCAGACTCCTGTTATACGCCACCTTATTTTGTAATTCACTAGGTGTTTCGGCTTGAGAATTTCACAACAATTTGCTAACGAACAATCAATGTGCGAAAATGCTTCTTTTTTTTTTTTTTGAAGAAGAAGAAGAAGAAAATTGGCTCAGAAGACAATTTTCATTGGATTAAAAGCAAATTTCATATTCTGAAGTTTTTCATCTCGCTGATTACGAATCCGGTATAAAAGTTTGAAAAATCAAAATTCCGGATCGAATATGGCGAACGGCAGTCACAAAATATTCAAAATATTGCTTTGAAAAAGAAAATGTCGCCTTATCGGCTCGCTTATTGGAAATCAAATTCCTGATCGAAAGCGTTCTTGATGTTTTTATTTTTTTTTTTTTTATTTTTTTTATTCAACGAGTCATTTTCTTGAACAAATTCAATTGCAAGTCCGATAATACAGGCGGTCAAAGACTTGACTTCCGGTTCAGATCCTGCGTAAACCAAATTATACTTTCCCGCAGGCTTTTGACGCGCTGAATCCGAATCTGACGTTGATAAAAATGGCGAGCTCAAAAGTCTACAGTTCACCGATGATTTTTATGTCTCGTGCAAACGAAGAACGAGCCCCTGAAGGGGTTGAGGTTATCAGAATGCAATCGCGTACGCGTCACGCGTAATAATACACAGGCTTCCTCGAATGCAATACAGCTAGTGGTTCTCGATCAGATTTATTGTGGTTTAACGAATTTTTATTTGTTCTCTTTCTAGATATCCGCCAGTTTCGGCCTGATCGAGCCTCTGATCTCTGTGCTGAATTTTCGCGTATCCAGTGATCGCACGTTTATTAACCAGAATACACCGGGCCTGGTGTAAGTTTCTGTAATGTGAAAATATACCTGCACAGTACACGTACAAATTGCAACCTTCGTCCACCTCTTTTAAAACAATCGCGCAGCCGCTCGTAACTCGCGATTAAAATCGATTTTAGTGCGCAGGATTACTATTGTTATCGTCGTTGTTGTCGTTATTCTCGTTATTTCTGACATCGCGATAAAAGAGAATTAAAGATGAAATAAAAATAATAACAAATTAATACTGTCCAATAATCCATCATCTGCACCCTTATACAATTACACATATACATGTATTGTATATGTACATGCGATATCATAGTGTGTGATTTTTCGTGCAAGTGATATTAGTATAACGATAAACATAAATAATAACGATAATCATCGAGTGTGAAAACATAAGTAAAACAAAATCGATAAATAATTGGAGGAAAAAAAAAAACAAAAGAAAAGATTTTGAAATCGTGATAATTTTGCCGTTTGGATGTTACTTGGTGACGGCGCGAATTTTGCCCTGGATATAAATATATCGTTAAAACGGTCCAGGACGAAAGGCATATATGGACTATGGTGCTACCTACAATATGCACCATACCAATCATTTAGGTATGTATCGTTGATATGACTGACTAACAGCTGAGAGAAAGGAAGAAGGAACAAACAAACGAAACAAATAAACAAAATTCTCGCAACGTGTTGCTTGTGATTGATTTTGAAATTTTTATTTACGTGATATACTATATAAAAATATTGGAAATTATTATTACAAATAAATCGTGATAAATGTGCTTTTTATATATATATATATATATATATATATAAGGATTAAATTGCGAAAAAGCACATATAGTTAAAAAATTTCGAGTAATTTTTTATCAATGGACATGGACTGTAGAGCAATAAAAATTTATTATCTGTATATATATATATAGATAAGATAGATAGATGTAAAACTTCATATTTTCAATATTTCTTTATCTGTATATCTTATCCCTCTCTCTGACATAACAGACTATTTTCAGGCTTCCGATCTGTATCATATGCGTATTACTCTGCCAATTATCAAATCGCTCCCTCAACTTATACGAAAGTCATACAAAACGAAATAACTGGTTATATAAAAACTACGTGTATTTTACATTTGAAACTTTCGGTGGGCTTAGAAAAACACTTGAAACCTTACATCTATTTTCGTTTTCAACGAATTCCAACAAATTTTGGGGCGTCCCAATGAAAATTTTATCCTACCCTCAAACAAGGAACACCCTAATACGTACGTTATACGTGCACGTAGATATAATTTCACCCCGCACGTGGAGTTAACTTATCGTGCGGACCAACGTGCCATGATTATACTTCCGGTTGCAGCGTGTACTTGTCTACATGGAAACGTGTAAATCATGCGTTTGTTTGCGTACGTATCCGCGCGTGTGTCTGTGAAAGTACGTATAATAACCAGTTTATATGCATAAAGAACAACAACCGTGTATCGTCTGTGCACACTTTGTACAGCAAACTCGTTGTATAGAATTTCGTACACAGGTACATATATACGTATATCGGATCCCTTCTGGGATGCGGAGAAGCCGACTTCATTCTTTCGATTATCCTGTGTATATATATATATATATATATACACACATACACACACACGCTTGCGTATATTATCATACATATATAATGTATATTTGATTACTGAATTACGCTGTACAATGCGTGTATCTTTTGATCTCTCATCGGTGTATCATGAATATGCATATACTCGCTCGAAAACAAAATTAAACAAAATAAAAATTTGTTCAATTTACCAAACACGTCGAAGGATATATTTTTGTTTATTCAAATAAATGTGGTTTCATCACTTGACGTCACAAATTATTGTTTTTACTACCGGTATTTTTTTTTTGTCTTGCCGAATCAATTAACAATTGTTTGAAACAAAGAGAAAACACATTTCTCTCAGCGAATCTGACAGATTCAACAAATGCTCTGCGTGCACGTAAGGTACGTACCTCGTATCTTATACCTCGGGCAGTTTCTTTCCTTTGTACATGCAGCTACGAGATTCACAATATTGTTGGATGATGGGTGTAATTGGTAAAAATCGAAAAAAATGGATATATATTGTTATTCACTTTTTTTTTTTTTTTTTTTTTTGTCACGTTTCTGTTCGCAATTACACGCACGTCCTGTTATCGTCCACCTACTCCAAAAGGTTCAAGATACATTCATACATGCATGTATATGCATATATATATACATGTATATATATATAGAAATATAAATGAAATGTACATGTCACATATAATAATAATAACAATAATAATAATTGTTATTATTACATGGAAGAAATTGTTCAAAGATTTTAGGTGCGAAGTTAATCTGTGAGGTCGAAACTTGCGGATTATATGGACGATAGCCGTGCAGAGAATCGCGGTGTTGCGCAATTCTTTGTGCGCGCAGATTGTCGTAAATATAGCGCAAACATTTATCATTCTAACATTTCAAACTGGGTTCTATACAAGACGTTGCACGTGCATACGTTTCAGTGCCCAATCTACCTCGTGAAATACGTGCTTGATCGGGTAGATAAGGATTATTTAATATTTGTACACTCGATTCGATTCTATTTGGCGCGAGAGGGAAAGAGAGAGAGAGAGAGGAGAGAACGGATTCATTTTTGGTTTGACGTTAGAAGCCGAGGGCATAGGACCTAGTGTACACAAATGTCATCCTATATATAGTTACGGGCTAAAGTTAGGAGTCGGCCAACGGCCAGAAATACAAGCTACCACCGGTAGAGGTATACTTACCAACTACTGGCTCGAAAGCGAGATCGAGCGCCGTTCTCCGATCTACGCAAACACGCGCGTGCGATCGGCTGTCGCATGTCGGCGAGGCAAAAACCAGCCTCGCCTCATCGTTTCTACGATTGCTCGTCGTTATCGCTCTTTTTGTTATTATTGTTGTTGTTGTTTTTGTTCTTCTACCCACCACCCTCAAACTTGATCGCGCTAATTGCGTTCGCATCACATTCGTCTTACAGTTGGCAGAGCGTTTGTATAATAGAATATTATACGTTGTGCGTATGTTGCGTTGGGGTGTTTCTTTACTTTGGACAATTTTTGCTTTTGCAGAAATTGCTTTTGAACAAATAAATACAAATATCCACAAAAGTATGGTTTGACGTTGGTTAAAATAAGCAAGTTTTCACTGAAATTTCAGAATACGTTGGTATATCTCGACGGACGTTGACGAAACGGTTGATTATTGTGAATATGCCTAGAGGATAATCCGTAGAGGTACGAGGATTGTGTAATCGTCACCCCAAAGTTGGGCATTTTGTAATCGACCTCGCTAAAGTTAAGTGAATTTTCTCAGGGGTCATCGATTTGATCGTGGGACTTGATAATTGAATAAAAAAAAAAAACATGAATAATTGTAAAAATTCGATCAGCATTGACGCCGATGCTTGATAAAAATATCGGCGTCGTTGACGGAGGATTTTACGTCAATCGTCCGCCGACCAAATTCTAATTGGGTACAGCTGACGCAGAATGCTCCGTAGGCGATGTGAATATTTTTTTTCACAGAATATTAGAATCAATGTTCACAGATTTCTCACAGTAACAAAGTTTCTTGCAAACAATCGGTCATGCGACATTTGTGTGAAACCAATTTGAGGGGCGAGCGGCTGAGTCAAAAATTCGAGAAAAGCTGAAAACAAAAAACCAATCCGATACCTTATGCATGAGGAAGAAATAGTCGAAAAGAATTTGCACACCTAAGTTACAATTCGTATATCGGTGCGCGTGTTTCAATTTTTATACACAGACAGGTACATATGTTGTAAAAATGTGATCATGCGTTTTGCCACTATGGGTATATACTTTACACTATATGTATACGTGTACATGTATATAGAATACACTCGAATCAAATCCGGGGTGAGAAAAATAGGGCAGAACTTCAGGGAGGGGGGGGGGGGGGGGGGGGGGGTGGGAGGGAGAAAGCGAACATTTAAAATACGAAAAAATAAATAAATCCGATCGGGCAACAACCGCGGTGGTGAAATGTAAATACATATAAGTGTGTGTGTGTGTACATTTCGTGAAAGACGTGGAGAAGGGAGGTCTGCATGGGACGGAAATATCATTGCCGGCTAGACCTAACGATTGTATTTTTGGCCTCGTTTTCTATTCTCGTATACGTATATGTATGCATGTACGTACGTACATCTCATACGTCGCGGCGTTATTTTTTGTTACGCGTATTATGCGTGTCCTCCCGGTATAACGTATCGTCAATTTACCAGGTAATGTTCATTGATAGGTTGCCAGTGGCTTGGTATTTTTTCGAAATGAAACTGAAACTAGTTTCTTTTTTGATCAAAATTCAAATCAATCAAACGACCAGCGACTCAAGGGACTGGAGAAATAAAAATGGACACGCTTATCGTATATACACGCGAAATTTCTATGCAAAGAAAACTCGTTTTAGTTTTGATTAAACAAAAAAAAATAAATAAAAAGAATATCGAGTCATCGGGAACTTGTTAATGAATATTACCGTGTACGTACACTTACGTGTAGTACGTGAAGAAAAAAGCATCCGTGAATTCGAATGCAATTTGCGCGTTTACGAAATCGGCAAACTGTACGGTCTACACGTGGATAGTTGTAATGTTTAAGCGTTTATTATGTATTTTGTGTTTCCGTGCTTGTCTTTGCGGAGAAATAAATTTATTTCGTAGAAGTAACGAGATGCGGTTTAATTGGCGATGCCTGTCGAGGAGGATGTTTTCGTGAAAAATTCTCCATTCTTGGACAAGAGAGAAATATTATCGCGTTCGATTAGGTCGAATTGGACGAGACGATGAAAACAAAGAAATTAGCCAACTTTTCCATGACGTATGGAATTTTTCAATTTTCTCTGACACATGCAACGTAGCTTGATGCAATAAGAAGGGATTGTTAAATATACGTAAATCAATGGAAATAATACTCGTACAACGATTGCAGGAAGAATAAAGAAAACTAAAAATCTCCGTTCATTTCAATTCTCTCGCTGAATGTACGTGAAGTAAGCGATCGTTTTGAATTCCTGTCTAATTTCGACCGTCTGGCATTCACATACCTACATAAATTAAAATTAAAATAACGCTGCACGCGGTTACACGTATAATCCGGCGGGTATAGAATTCATCACTTTACAGATACCGTTAACTTGTTTTCAAATCGCCGTCTGTCCGAAGACCTGAATTGGTTAATGCCCTGGAGGTAAGATCGTCACGCGGCGTCGACGTCCTCCAATTCATTTTCCGTATTTTTTATTTTATTTTTTTTTTCTACCCTTGCGGCGTATATCGCAAGGTGGTAAACGCTGCATCGACCTCGAAAATACCGTACCTTGTACCTTATATACGAACCCGATTAGATTCGCGCTAATATGGGATTTACATTTGAGAAATTCAATTCAAAAAACATTTTTTGATTTTCTTCAGAATTTATTCTGCAATTGTTCCGACTCTGAAACAGTGTCCAGAATTTTTTAAAAAAAATTTTTTATTCCACTGTTCAATTATTTGCAAATATTGAGAGTGATCTTGAAAATGAACTTTCTTAAAATTCTCAAAAAAAAACTCTCAACAACTGTATTTTGTTTAATTTTATTTCCACGATGGGCCGACTTTTTTTTTCTACCCATCTTCGGCACTTTTAATTTTTTTACTTCAACTAAAACATTGTTCGAACGGTCCGAGAATTGTCGAAAAATTCTCAAAAAATTACGAGAAATTCTTTGTTGTTACGTAAAAAGAGGATTCAGAATCGAGCACTGAATTTTTGGTTATTAATTGAAAATTTTCGGAACGTTTCAGAACTAAATACGCTTAAAAACATATCTTCTTCCTCTTATTCTTTTTTTTTTCATCTGAAATACAATTTATTCAATATATACGTGTAATGTCTCGTCGATTTTCACTCTGACGTTTCAAATCCCCCCCCTCCTAAAAAAAAGGGAAAAAGAAAAACCCCGTAAAGTATTGTTCAGGTAGTCTAGGTAGGCGCGACGAGCATATCCGCCTTATAACCGACACGTATACTAGAATATAATAGAAACGGCAGGGTTTCGCCGTTTTATCGGACACTCGAGCGTTATCGGTTCGAGTGAAACAAATGATACTGTACTCGCTGGCATCGACGTGCAGCTGATTCTATTTATAGATCGAGAACGCCAACCATAAAGAGTCGTACGGTACGTATTGTTGTTACATGCACGTATCTATTCACGTGTGTGTGTGTGTGTATGTATGTATATTATACATAATAGTATACATTATATATTAATATATAATGAAATGCAGAGGTACATACGCGTGTGCGATTGGTGGCGATTTTATTTGAAAAACGAAGAAGGAACGTTGCGTAAACTGTAGGTTTGTTTTTATACACGAATAAGAAATACCAGGTTATACGACAAGGTAGAAAGAAAATCTACGATCAGGAGTTGGATTAGAGTTGGATCTTCCTCAGCGAATTTCACGCTTTACCAACCGAGGTCGAAAAATATTATACGCATATTTCTCCTCCGAGATCCGGTTGGGTTGTTGTAATTTTAGAAATACTGCAGAGATGTTTTATCGTGGGTGTCCGATATTTTTAGAATTCTTTTGAATAACCGGTGCGTGTGTATATATATACACATACACACACACGCGTGTATGCTTGTTTTACACCAGCAGATACGCGCATGCGTCGACGTGTCCACGTATCGGTTGTTATACATGTTACATGTTTGTCGGTATATTCAGAATCTCCCGCAATGTTTTTCTTCCACGTCAACTACGCGATTATACGTTACTATGTGCAATCTTTCGAGGCAGAGGATCGTTGCGGCGTATAAGTTTACCGGTTTAAATAAAGCAATCCCACCGTATAACTCAATTTTTCATCAAATATCCTTGTGCGTCTGTCGGATAATTGTATGTCACGTGCGTTTTAATAATGTTCCCGAACACCACATCAAATATATATATATATATATATGTATATAGGCAAGAAGTACGATTGAAACGAATCGTTTCAAATTTTCTCCACTTTTTAATGTTACAACGATTCATATTTACACGTTCTCTCGATCGTTGTCAACAATTTATTCTTCCCGTATTAGAATTTGTTTTTTTTTTTACTTTATTTCTGTTTTGCGCGCAGGTGTAATTATAATATTTAGATTTATCGCATTCGAGATAGAGAGAGCCGGCTTATTGTTTACCGTATTTGCATCGGCGCTCGTGCAGCAAACTGCACATAAGGTGATCACGTGCAAAAGACTTTGAGCCTCCGGCATTTTGCGCGTACCGGATACGCGGCGTGGGAATAATTGCGATGCTGAGATTTTCGAAAATTCAACTACTGCAAGTCGAATGTGTAATATATGCATAATTTACGTTATCATTATTCCTATACATTGCGCATTGATCGTGAACTGATCAAATTTGAATATACACACATATGTGTACATTTTTCCGAAACGAAATCGCTCGCACAATTGTTCTCTGTTTTTTCTTCCTTATTTTTTGTTCGCCACGCAATGTTTTGTACAATGTATAGTATTGAACCGGTACATCTATTCATTCACAATCATCCCGCACAATAGTACGCACAGTGTGCGATTTAATTAATTACCAACTGCGCAATTGTAGCGTGTATAAGATATATATATATATTGTACGATAAACACGCGCCATGCGGGAGCTCGCGTTGAAACGCGTATAAACGAGCGTATTTGCATCGAGTCAATAATTTATCCGCCCCCTCGTTCTATCTCCTATCTCGGTTATCTCTCGCTCAGCTCTCGAGGCTCGGATCGACTTTACGTCGTCCACCTACACGTTTAATAGAGATATATCCATGTTTGAAACTGTTCCGTTCTACGCTGCTCTCCGTCTGCCTGTACGCGATATAAATTAGCGTTCGGTGTTGCACTCGAAATAACGAAAAGCCGCGTATTTCAGCGAACCGACGGCCAATTTACCACTCCGTTTCCACCCACGCCTCACCTTCTTCTTCTTCCTTCTCTCTCTCTCTCTCTTTCTCGTGTAAATAGGTAGCAGAGAGCGCAGCTAGCGGCTAGCTCTCGATCTCTCGTGCTGACCTACACACCGACATTCATTAGCTAATAATAGCTCTCTCGTTAGTTTTACGTACGTGTACGTTTGCCGCCGGCCTCTGTGTGTACGCACTTTTACGTATTACACGACGATGCCGGTGGCGGCAGAATCCGGCAAGGCTTTTTTATCGTCGTTTGAGGGGATGGCCTATCTCCAAATATCGAAGTTGACGTGTCTCAATCGCGAACAAGGGATCGACGGCCTCGTTCTGTACGCAATTCCCAACAAACATATTCCGATACACTTTCATTTGACGCAGAAATTAAGAAATGGCATGAATTCTACCAATTTACTATTGCCATTTCGTAGAATCCGTGCCGTTTGTTTATTTATACCTCGAATAAAAATACTTTGGAGCGTTTTTGATCAGAATTGTGTATGGAAAGGGGCTTTTAAGCTCGTTTTCGCGTTTTAGGTACGTCGACTTCGATATCTGGGGATATGTTCGACAACGTTGAAATTGACCAGGGTGACCCTTTAAGTACCTGCGAGAAGATTTTGCAGAGATAAGAAACTTCATTTGGCCAATTATTATCTGGGATTTTTTTTATTTTATTTTTTTTTTTTTGCCGCGTATTCGTTCACAGACTCTTGACTTTAATCTTGATGATATAATTCAATATTATCGAATACGAATCGATATTCGGAAAAACGAAAGCGCGACGAATATTTACGATTGAATTTTCGCCGTTGCATATGATATCATATATACCGTGTATTAGTAACAAGTTGAGTGCATTGAATAAATGAATGAAGATGCTTATACACTTTCGTATCGAATACAGGATGAATTTTTAGGTGTGCAATGGTCTCAACGTTTTTTTTTTTTTTTTTTTTTTTTTTTTTGAAAATTTGATCATAGATTGATACAAAAAACAGCTTCCCAATTTCTGTAAGAGCGTTTGAAAAATTCAAACCGAACGAGGCACCTTTTATAATTTTGCTACCGAGTTCCGATTTCACGAGGCTTCGTTTAAGGCTAAAAATTAACATTTCGAAGGGTACTTTGGGTGAAAGAAAAATTATTTTTTTTGTTTCTTTTAAACCACCCTGATGTATATACGTATACATGTAAGCATACGTGAAACTAAAATACTGCACACGCAGGTTATTATTAGATTAATAAATGACGTATATGTACAATTCGGTTTACAGGCAGCAATCGTGTTGTTCGTGTTAAGTGTTGTTGTCCTTTTGTAAAAATTATTCTTCATTCTCGTCGTCATCGCCATATTAACATGGTATAAAAGTTTTAAAACACATATCGCGGGCAGCTGTGAAGACATCGCAGCTCGACTAACTAGCACCGCTGTTAGTCGTTATACATCTATATATATATGTATATATGTATGTATATATCAATACTTTACTATATACATGATATATCACACGCGCGTTATCTTGAGTCCTTATCTCGCTCTCTGTGAGTTTCATTTTTCTTATTACCTCTTCTTTCCTGTACGATATATCGTTTGCTTTTCTTTTTGGCATATTATTTCCTAGTTCTTTTCTTGCTTCTTTTTTTCTCGTTTTCACTTTTCTTTTTTCTCGCATCAAGATTTTTCTATTTTTCTTTCGTCTTCACGCGGCACAGACGCGGACGTAATTGTAATTTACATATGGCAAGAGATTATTATCTATATATGTAAAGGCACGTACATGTACTCTGTTATGTACGTTACTGGGGTATTTAATTTCAATCGATTTCAAAGTAATCGATTCGATCGACGCAGGTGCCTTTTATTGTATCGAGATTGGAATGTAGTACATGTAATATCTATAAATGAGATTGGCTGTGAGATTTGGACGCGTTTTTACGGCGGCAAATGCGGCCACACGATCGTTTTAATGGAGGTTTAATCGAATCTTCACAACCTGCGCCTTGAGTGGATGACGTGAGAAAACAAAAATGTATAAAAAAAAAAGACTGTGAACGGATAAGAAAAATACACGCGTGAATACAAAGTATGCTTTACTAAAACTTGAGTAAAAATGTTTCTAAAGTGTGCATCGTCGAACTGTTGGGCAAACAAATTTTCCCACTTGAAAAACGTTTCAAGGAGAAATTGACAAGTTTTCCGAAAATATTCCGTACCGTTTAATTTTAATATCAGCCGTGCAGACGGGCTGGAGACTTTTCCACGTTCAGGTTTTGTAATAATCTTTTTATCTTTGAATATATGTATAATACACGCGTATCAGACGCGGTGTATCAGTGAAAAAGTAATCTCGTGAACCGAGTTGACGCGGCGATCGCGGTTTCATTATTCAGTTTCGATTTATTTTTTTTCTAAATGAAAAATAAAAAATATCCAAATATTGTAAAATGAGAACAGTGCAACAGGCTGGTTGGCCAAAAATCGGTACTTTTTATCGATATTTTATTACAGGATTGTCACACTTTAGGCCTAAGTATCAAAAATTTGCCAGGTGAGAATGGGAATTTAACGGGGTCATGTAACATAGACATAATTATTGCATTGAATATGGTGGCGTTGAGTAAACAATGATGATTATAAGAATCGTAATTGATGTTTTCAACATAGTATAATAATAATAAATACCATATTTTTGCACAATTTTCGAATTTTCAAATTTATATATGCTGGTTTATTATTATTATTATTATTATTATTTTTTTATCCTACAATATATAACGATATTGATCCCTACAAATTTTGGGCCCCAACCCTAACTACTAACCTGTGGAGGAGAAGTAACGAATTAATTGGAGAAAAAATACAAGAACGCCGAGAGTTTCTTGTTGATTGGCATGTCGTGCTTTAATTAGTTTGCAATTCGGAATTAGGTGACGTTTCAAATGCGTACGTCCGGAGAAACGACGACGACGACGACGGTAGTGACGAAGAGAACACTTTGCGGCAGGTTTAACCGACGGTAAAATCAGCTTAATTAACGTGGGCTTTTAATTGACTTATTATTTCGACGCGAGGAAAACGTGTCACGTTCTCTAAGCGGCGTTACAGTCGCCGGTCGATATCGTCTAGCTCTCATCTACAGGGTTGAAGTCGGTGACGTTCTGCCGTTACGAAACATCGGGCGAAAAAACACCATTTTTTCAATTGATTTCGAAATATTAGTGCATTTTGTTTTATAAGGGCTTACCGAATTTCAGACAATTCCTAAAACTGTTTTTTCTCATCATTCAGTCCTTACGATAACGTTACTAACTTCAATACGATTCTCATCTCGAAAGATTACCGCTTCTTCTACCTTGTGCAGTTCAGATCTCTAATAAATATTTTCATCGTTACTAACGGTATTACAGATCGCGAGGTATTATGACATACACTGAGAAACATTTCATTCGTCATAGTAACTGGAAAAATTGAGTAAAACAGGTATCGTTGAAAGAACTGTTTGAATATTGTTGGAATTACGAAAAACGAGGTACGCCTAACTATTTTCCGCTATCGTCGATCCTTTTTTGGTAATTGCAACGCAAAATCAGTTTGTTCGGTTTACCGTACTTTTTTTTATTTAAACAAGGCTTTAACGTCAATTTATCGTTGTACAAGCGTTAAATTTTCGCAACAGTTGCAAGAAAATCTAGCAACGGTGATCGTAATGAGAAAGAATAGTAACGGGTACTAGACTTTCCGGTAACAGCTAGAAAACTAATTTTCATTTTCTATCTAGAACTATATTTTTCGATTGTGGTAAAAAATGAAAATAGTTAAGGACTGACCGGTAACAGGAACTAAAAATTTCCCTCAGTATACAAACCGAACATAGATATTGCATATGATGAAAATTTTGCCGAGTAAATTCAATTCGTGTTCATGTATATAAGGAAGTCATGTCTGGCGATTGAAATTTGATTATAATTTTATTATTAAACATATATATATATATATATATATATATATATATATATATATATATATACGGACGCCTGGCCGTTTATAATCGAGTTACGAGGCGAGTCGGTTTATTTTCAGAATTGCTCGTCACCGTACCAATTATCCAATAATCCCGACGTTTCTAAATTACCAAATTACATTCCCTCTCGGCTCCTCTCGAGCGTAGGTATACATATAATAATGTAACATTGAAACCCACGAGGAGGTGACTCACCGTCATCTCGGCGATCATCCGCGGCTTTCGCGTGACATAACTGCAGCTTCTTAGCCTTCGGTTCATCCCCAGCCTTACGAATTGTAACGTTATTATTACATAATATACACGTTATATGTATTATTACACGTGTGTAATTCGTGCACATTTTCGTGGCGCTCGGATGATTTGAAACTACGGCTAATTTCCTTTACCTCTTTTTTGTTTTTTTTTTCTCCATTGCAGACACATTTTGCGTCAAGTTACAAAAAAGGCTTTTTATTTTCATTTATTTTTCGTCCGATACAATTACTCGGAAACGGATCGAACTACTTTATGGAATTCGGTTGATTGTTTTCGGCTCATTTAAATTGTAAGAGTAATTTCCCAAGGCTTTTGGAAAGATGAAAATTTTCGTATTTCCGCCGGAAGCTTTACAAGATTTTTTTCTACTTATTTGTCATATTTTCATCAAGTTCCTGTAATAGCTTTCATTTATTCATATCGTATAGTTTTCTTTTTTTTTTTTTTTTTTTTCATTTCAGTCCAACCCTTACGCCACACACCGGGATCAAAATGTACCCCACGGCATGTTCACCGTAAATTCCATACGAAAAACATCCAAAATATAATCTGACTTGATCCGTAATAAATGGTGTAATGTCGTAGAAATCGTTAATTCATTTTTTTTTTTTTTTTTTTGCACAAATTCAACTTCACTGAAATAAAATACCTTCTTTTTCTTTTTTCTTTAATATCTGTGTCTCGAGAGTTACTCAGTCAATCTCCACCTAAAAATATTGCAAAATTCAGTGTGATATAATTTTTCGATTATAACGATCCCTTCCTTTTTTCTTATAATCAAAATTTCATTTTGCCAAATAATAATATATTCGAGTGACAACTTGTTTTATACAGCGTACAGGGGTTAATCTTTCGTAAGTATAAAATTACGTCCACACGAAGCTGTTTTCAGTGGAGTTTTATCCAACTATTCGCGCCTAGCTCTCTCTCGTCTCCAATTATTAGGATATGCAATTTCTTGCCTATAACAGCGTCGCGTTGTCCCGTGTACGATTGTTAATGACAAAGAAAGGGCGAAACTTTGAAGGAAAAATCCTCCGTGAGAAAACGCGAAAAGAATGACGATTTTCCACCAGCCCACAACTTTAAAATACCCCGGCTCGCCGTCTATCGGTCTATTCTTGGCCGGACACTTTTTTTTTCGCTCTTCGTACCGTTCGCATATTTATACTTGTAACTATTTATACGTACACGAATCTTGCTAGTTTTGCGTCCGCTTCTCCGAATAATTAATGCCCGTGTGCACTGACATATATTTATATATGTATATGTATATAAATAATACGTACGGTCTGCTTTTGCACGAGCGCTCTCAGACTGTCGGGTTAGCTAAGAGCGTATTTTTAGCCTCATTCTCTCGTTCGCCTTTCGTTTGCAAATTGGTCGAATCACCCGATAAAGGATCTCCATTAATAACAACGAGGATATTATACGTACGGCATGTGTGTGACAATGACCGTAAGTAAGCGCTTTTAGCGAGCGATTCTCGTCTCTGCAGCGTTTAATAAAAATACGTCCGTTAAAATTTTTCTCAGCTGAGTTTTTTAATTTTTTTTATTTTCTTTTTAATACGCTCAACGTGTTTTAGGTTTTTATTACAAACTAGGTGGTCGTTAATTAGCAGTCGAACCTATGTTATTATAGGCGTATAATTTGTTTATATATGCACAGGTGAAGGGATTTGGTAACGGATACCCGATGCGACGTTAATGATTAATAAATTTGATCGATTGTGAGGAAAAATACCGAAATGAAACACGGTAATATCCCCCCGATGAGAACAAAGACGTGTGTCAGGTTCAGTTTGTAAACACGTAAAGTTTGAAAGAACGTTAATTGGACTACCTGATGAATTATTTATTTTTCGAGTAATAACGATCTGTTAGTTTACAGTGCGACGGTTAATTCGTTCAGGAGATCCTGTCTGTGTAGTGTTTTATCTACGAACTAATTACATTTCGATAAAATTACTCTTCAACGTTGCGGGAGAATTATAATAATTGCAATATATTGATCAGTATTTTCAAACCAATTATATGTGTTGAAACGTTTCGAGTTTATTCACGGACCGAATTTCGTCAGAATTTCATACGTAACACGAAAGGTAAGGCGGAGGTTTCGCGCAAACTCGAATGTTATAATAATTTTAAGAATTTCCTGTCTCGTGAATAGAGCGGCAGGATTCGGTCTCCGGACTCGGAAGGAAGGTGGAGAATGATTGTTTGTCGATTATTTGATCAACTCCTGGAAGAGCTTGCAACAGCTTGACCGTTTCAACTTGGTTTCGAGATAGCCTCAGAAGTTGTTTCCTCACTCTCGTGTGCAATGAATGGCACGAGTGGAATAAACCCATCATCACAGGCCGTGTAAACGGTTGAGGGCCAAATTTGATCTGTGCGTGTGAAGCACGACGTGGAAATAATGGAAAAAAAAAAGAAAGAAAGAAAAGGAACCGAGTAAATCTCAAATTCTTATTCTCTTCAACTCTCGCAAGGATTAAATTTTTCCGTTTCTGTGTTTACACATTGCAGAGTCTGACGTTTCATTTTCCTTCTCATGTCCATTTATTACATATTCATTCATTTAACGACTGTATTTTTTTGTTTCCTCATATCCGCACGAGTCTCTGTATACTTATTTTTTTTTTTTTTTTCTTGTTACTCTTTCCATGGTAATTTTGAATTTTTGTTTCTCCTTACGCCTGTGTTATTTTTTCCTCTTCGTGCTCGCTTATTAATTTCTTCTTATTCTCTTCGATCACAGCTTCGCGGTTCTTCTCTTATACCTACCTACCTACCTACACTCTCGTCGCCTTGAACTTGAATCGAAGGAATGCACGGAGCAGTGACTCTTGTTCAATGTTTGCTCGTTTTACTTGCCGCTTCTCGTTCGTTCGTTTCTTCCTTCCTTCCTTCTTTCCTTCTTTCAACTTCTCCATCGCTTCACTGTCATCCGTTTCACCGTCATTCGTTACCGCAACGGCGATTATCCTCTTTGACGATACTCTTTCCCTTTTATTACTCATTCCTACGGCTTTTATTTATTTATTTTTTTTTGTTTATCGTCTTACTTGAGAAATTTCACTGTACAACTTTGTCGACATTATTCTCATATTCCTCTTTTTCCTTTCCACGTACGCACCTCGTTACGTACACGAACTTATAAATAATAAATTATTTCCTTACTTATCGTCTAAGGTAAAAGCATTCTGACCTCTTTCCTCCTTTCCTCGACTGCAACTGCACGCCGGAAGTGAGTCGCTTTGTCATTGAATTAAACACATGGCAGAGATGAGAGAAATTCAATATCTGCAGCTCAAGTGATTGACAACCGAAACTGTATTCGTAAAACTGTTCTACACCCTGTGTTTTTTTTATTTTTTCTTCCTTTCCATTCTCATCAGTTTCTTTGATTTTGAATTTGATTTTCTAATCCTTTTCTCACAAATAGCTCGACAATTCTGAGGAGAAGAAAATTTCTCGCGTCATCTGCGAAGAAGGAAATTTTTTATTACAGTCCTACGGTGTACATACATACATATATATACATATATATATATATACATGACAATATTATCTACGGTCAGAATTTTATTACGTGATGTTTATAGCCGGATGTTACACGATGTATAGACGAGATACGGGTTATGTTAGGTGTATGTATATGTATTGTATACATATACATGCATATATGCATATATGTGATGCCGGCGATGCTGCGGTTTTTAATGCAGCAGCAACCTGAATTATATTTTTAGACTTTGACCGGTGAGTCTTTTTTTTTTTCAACCTTTTCTTATCGTGCAGGATATTTCTTGCAGCAAAGCGCGTATAATCGTGCGTGGAAATAATTTTTTCACTAATAGAAGACGGCTTGCAAATCGCAAGCTCTGTGAGTTCGTTTTTTCTTCTTCTTATTCCCTTCTCATTCTTCGTTTCTTCTCTTTCCCAGGGAGCGAATAACGGGTTAAGTATATTTCCTGCGCTCCAGTCTTGATTGCAATTCTCGATGTTACCATTTTTATCCTCACGTCTATTGTACTTGTTATTATTGTCGGTGTACGGCAATTATACCCGTTTAAAGATTACTGCCTGTACGTTATTGTAATGTATATCACACTGGCTTGCGTACGAATCATTTATAATTACACAATAATTGTATACTTCATATCGCGGCAGAAGAAAAAGTTCGTATGCATCGTGGTTATAATAAAATAGATATACGTTGACGTGCGTAAAAGAGGATAAGAGTATAAAATTTTCTTCATTTCGAACAAGAACATTTCTTCTTTTATCTTATGTCGATATTGTGACAGATTGGAAATTTGTATTTCCCGTTTGAATATTGTAGCAACATTTTTTTTCTTAATCCTTGGAATTTCATAACTCGTCAACGCATCGGCATACCGATAAGACTGGAACGAACTTTTTGTAGGGAATTGAACGTTCCGCAAAAAGTATACTTGTTTTATGATAAATCTACTATTTCAAAAGTTATTTGAGGTCAGTGGTCAACAAAGGAACTTGAATAACTTTACGGGGAAATATAAAATATTAATACTAAGAGCTGAAACTTGGACAGCATCTTTTTTTCGTTATTTCGATCAACGTTGTCGATTTGCATTTTGTAAAAGAAAAAAAAAAACAAATCGTTCGATTTTTTTTGATACAGTCAACATATGCTTAAAACCCGAGCGAAAATCAATTAACCGTACACATGCGAAAGGGTAGAATTATTAATTTACCAAAAATCGACCGTCGTAATACGAATATTATACATCCGGTGAATGTAGCTTTGTATAGGTATACGTACGCATCAGACCTCCGTGAACGATTATAGAAGTGTGGAATTATACGAAGTGGAATTGAGAAACGGTGAGTTGGAATTGTGTTGTTCTGCCGAGTTATTAATAGAACGGTGAGTTAATCAATACGACCAATTAGTGATCACCTTGCCATGAGAAAGAAGAATTATGCATACACGTCGTACGTACGGTATGTATACATATAGGGTGTGTATTTACGTCGCTGACAAGTTCGTAAGTTGGTATCAGATCCGAGGTGTACACGTATATACGAATTCCTGCGAGTCCTGTTGCGCTATCGTACTTATTGTTGGTCCGTGCACATCGTATGATGGGTGTTATTTATACTCGTAGTTGGAAAAAAAAAGTAAAACCGAGTCTTCGGCACGTCGAGAAGACGCGTTAAATTTATTTACCTGCATTATTTATTTGCCGCATGTGTACGCATATATGCAAGCGATTTGCCTGACTTTTAAAAATTTTCCTTCGATTTCAAAAAAAAAAAAAGCTTGGAGGAATTCTTAAATTATTCAGCGTCGAGATGTAAAAATAATTTTTCCTCGCGTATCTATATTATGTTATATATAGATTCTTGAATAATTTTTCACCTCAAATAACTTTTGAAAGTGTAAATTTTTTCGTAAAATGATGAAAGATCTTTTTTGTAGATCGTTAAAAATTACACACAAAAATACGTCTGCGAATTTTTTGTACGACGCATCGTTGGCTAGTTATAAAAATCAAAACGAAACAAAAACCATTTTTCCCCATTTGTTCTTAGGGAAAATAGAAAAGTGCGACGCGCGACATGTCAATGTTGATACTAACAGCTGAAATTTTAACATGTGTATTTTTATACCCGAATGAAACTTTTAAACCTGTTTCCAATAAAAAAAAAAAAAAAAAAAAAAAAAATACACACGTACCGTTGTATTGACAATATAAATTAACAGCAGAGGGAACGATTAAAATTCGAATAAAATTTATTTGAAAATTGAGGTATATTTTAAAAAGCGGTAGTCCGCAAAGGTCGCGTAAGAAGTTCGACGTAAGTTTCATTTGAAAAAATCTTAGAAATGGATAAATTTTTTTTTATCTCAAGAATTCTGTACGGTTGACGTCATCGCGTTCGTCGCGCAACCGCACCGCATATTTATACGTATTACCCGCACACACGCATGTTCGAAAAGCAAAGTATCAGGCTAATCGCGGTTGTGTATTATTATTTATCGGAAATCACCGCACATGTTGTATTAAATATCGTTACGCTTTAACCCGGCTCTTGGGATTCTTCGTTATTGTTACACGTCACCCGCGTTTTTGTTTCGTTAAACATTGTCCGACCGATCATCCGGGAACATTGCCGATATTGTTACGTACGTACACACAACGGCATATCATGCATAATACGTAGAGCTTGCGTACACGGAAAAGCATGTATGTGTGTACGTACGTACGGTCGAGGTTCTATTATTATTCCCGAAGGCCGTTCTTTCTGTTATTATACGTATCGTGCATTTTACGATAGGCAACTTCGTACTTTGGTAGATACATTGTTGTATATTGTACGATACGTAGAACGAAGCGGCGAAGCCTCCGTCTAAATATAAAACTCCTATTCGTATGTCGTATCGTTATACGCACATGTACGGCAAAAGCTACAAGTATAAATAATGTTTCGTGTGTGTGAGAAGCGGGGCATTGCGCGATTCGATGGATGGACGACGATTGCTGTTTATTACATACTGTGTACCTACATATTACAGTTGATTTTCAATCGGACCTACGTCGTTTTTTTTTCTCCTCTATAGTCGTTAACAAAGTTGCAGGGATTTGAAAAATTTATACACACATGCATACATATACGTATGTATGCATACGTACGGCGTACATGTTTTACACGCCATTTATATCCCGTTTTATACGAAGGTTTTCCACGAAGAATCCACGACCGCAATGTTGATTTGCTATAAATCTTGCGCGTATACTTTACAACATAAATGTGCAACATACACCGCGTTTCGCGATTCGTTGATATTTTACGCATGCACCACATCGGCTCTCCGTTTAACCGCAACGATGATGACGATAATAACAATAACAACAACCGTAATAATCTTAGTAATAATAATCATGCTTAAACGCTAATTATTCTTATTCGTCTACTCTGCCGGAATTAATATTATTATAACGTGTCAGCACGTAGTTGGTTAATTTGAAAACAAAACATCTTCTCATTTTTCCAACAGCTGTATTTTATAATCTGTTATTGCCGATGTGTGAAACTATGCAAGAGAAAGGAGGTAAAAAAAAAATAAAAAACATATCACACGCTTAATCACGTTTCCCATTTGTTCCAGAAGACGTGGGCTATAGAAGTGTCGAGATATCGTCCGCCTTCGCGCATATACCCCAAAAAGGTGAGTATTCGTACGCATACGTACATACATATACATATATATATATATAACGATAATGCATTACACACTACGGTTTTGCAGAATCGAATCGGAAGTAAGGAACTTTTTTTTTTATTATTTATTTCATCATATTGTTACCGTAGTAAAGATAGAATAGGCGAATAAAAAAAATAAAAAAAACAAAAAACAAGAATAAGATAATTTTCGATTCGTGCGAATGAAAAGAACGAGAGATAAAGTCGGAGAATTTCCTTAATAACGCGGCGAGTGATCGATCGTTAATTAACGAAGAATAAAATCCGCTTCGGAGTTGGAAAGGTTCACCTTCGGCCGACTTTTTAGGTCGTCTTACAATTAAGTTAGTTGGTCGGTTCGAACACTAATAAACGTATATATGCATACGAAGGAGCGGTGTAATAATGAAGCAACTTAATACCTCCTCGCCTGATCTCGCGGATTTAAATGGACGTAATGTCACCACGTGCGCACGTGCAAAATGTCGAAGAACCGTCGCTCGGCCGATCGCGTCAATGTGTGACAAGTGTTTATTACTCTTAGTCGGTAGACGCTAATCGTTAGGATAAACGCGATTCTCGCACCGACCGACGATCGTCCTTTCAAATTTCATACCACTATTTTTACACACTCGCGTTTTTTTCTGTCTCTCTCTCTCTCTCGCTCACTCACTCACTCACTCTCTCTCACTCCACGCGAATGTCAAGAATTTAACGAAGATGTTTTTCTCCCAGCGTTTCGCAGTGCAAACTTTTGGAATGGGTTCTTCCGCTACTGACCTGCGGTAAATTGAAACGGCACAGGTTCCTTGAACGACTCCACATTTTTTAACACTCGAACAATACACGTTACGTTATTACGACCGTTGGGCGTCAAAATGCTTGGGTAAAGCTGAATTGTATTATTTATTTATTTTTATTTATTTTTTTTTCTGTTCGTATTCAATAATAACAAGCACTGTATTATTTCATGTTTAACGGTGAAGAAACGTTGAAATCTCGAAACGTATTTATCGTACGCTTTCGATAGATCAACATTTTTCTTCCTACGGTTTGCGTTATTTTCTTTTCTTTTTTTTTTTTTCAATTATTATTCTCAATTGCAGTTTTTGCAAATTGAATAAGTCAATGCGAAGTTTCGCTTTTTTTTTTCTCAGTCTTTTATAATATGAAAATATTTTGTTTAAATGTGACTTTCGTTCCTCTCGCTCGTTAATAATTATATGTATATGAAAAGCCAATGAAGAACAATGCCAACAATAATGATGAGAATAATCAATCGTTAATTCGACATGTCTCGCAAGAGCCTTGGATGTACGAAGATTGCAGCGATTACACATGTTGTATCGAATGGCGAACGCCGTGATCTCGGATCGTCGGTTAATAACGTAAATATCACAGCCGGTACTCATTGTCAGAATCAGCAGCAGCAGCAGTCTCTCGATTTTGCTGCACGAAATTATCTCCTCTTGCCTCAATAATTGCTAATTCCCGGATGGTCGTAAACGTCACTTCGTCATCGTGTGCGACACGCGGATGACGAGAAACGCGTATCTCTAAACACGTACATAATACGTCGAGTGTAAAGTTCACTTCGTCTCTTCAATTCATGCGTGTTTGTACACACGCGCATGTGTTACGTTTATATGTACAGCGCCTAATCATCCGCACGTATTTTATTTACAAATTTTTTACACGTTTACATATGTACACACGCGTTGTGTACGTGTATGTACATCGTTTAAATAAAATTTCCTTCCCGGTTCACTGCCACCGTTTTATTATTATGCTTTCACACGTGTCTCTGTATTTATACACGTACGTGTGCCTGTGTAGGTATATTATATACGCACGGAATTTCTGTCGCGAATTGGAAAATGGGCAAGGATATGATTGGAAAAAATAGGAAGGGAAAATATTGTCGAGAATACTGATCTACGTTACACCGACGGGTCGTGGAAAAATCATACGTACGTATTTTAAAATCGCGGATGTTTTTTGTACAAGGATATATTATAATAATAGTAATAACAATCGTGCGAAATATTTTGCATATTACATCCTCTGCTAATTTAACAGAAAAAAATCTACCTCATATTGTGTACGTAAAAAAAAAAAAAAAAAAAAAAAGACTGAAATTTCATATTTACCGGAATTGGCGTTACGCGGATTGTGAAAATCACGTTTTAATTGTTCGAATTTAATATCGTATTTTATTTTTGCACGCTACGTCACGAAAAACGTACAGCACACAATCAGTATTACAATCCGTTGTAATATCGTAATTACACGTATTCCCTCGCAGTGCAGACATTGCATACAAAGAGACTTTCGTACGTACGTGTAACCTTTGCTCGTGTATAAATAAATACGTCGACGCTTGGATGGCATATATTGCCTTGTATGCATATATGCACGCGTACACAAATACGCACATACGCGCATACGTATAACCTGGTACGTTTATCTATAAATATAAATGCGCGTTAAGATATGTAGATTTATTTCGCGTTGGTAGACGACGTCACGCTCTCTCTCTCTCTCTCTCTCTCTCTCTCTCTGCACAGACACACACACGCACACACACACATTCATATACACCCCTCTTCTCCGAGCCACCCATTTTTCCCCCTCCCACTTTATTTTCCCCACCAATTCGCGGAGTGCAAACCAGCCAACCAACAACGAACACTGACAGTGGTGTTTCACTTGCGAAGTTGGTATTATCGATACCATCGTAAGTTAGAGCACAAGAATTCTTAGTCGCGATCTCGATCGCTCCGCGCGAATACTTGCGGTTTGAATACACGCGGGTTATTGACATGTAATATTTGTTGGTTTTTTTTTTTTGTTTTTTTTTTTGGTTTTTTTTTTCTTTTTGTAATCTTTTATAACGATAAAATTTTCTGTAAAGAAATAAAAAAAATAAAATAAAAAAAAAAAGAAACACGTCGAACAAAACGACAAATTTCTTCGTAAAGTAAATTTGCGACGAGGAAATTTTCTAAAGCTCGTGTATGGATTATTGATGTTTTCATCGTGTTTGATCGAGAATGATAATAGACGGGATAATAAAGAAAAGAGTAATAACAAACATCTTGTGACATTGTCGTTTTACGCCGTTGTTAAACGTTGCTGCTGCTGCCGCTGTCGATGGAAACGTCCGCGTCGCCTGTGTAATATTGCAATTTGTGTTTTTATATTCGAAGAAGAGAAAGCGAACGATATGTCGTTTCGATGTGTTATATCGTGACTGCAGCGTACACGGTGGTATTTTAATCGAGTATAAATAATCGGGTTCGCGATTAGCGAATTGTAAAACAATTTTTCCGCGCAGCGTTCTTACGCGTATCTTCTAAAATTAGAAATTCGGCTCGCCTACGAAGCGAATATTCGAAAGATTTGCCGGGGGAAAAAAGAAAGAGAAAAGAAAAAGACTGAATAAAATTCCGAGTGCGCGGTAATCGTCCGGCGCGGGATTCTTTTCAATTTCAAGTTTATCAAACTTTTGAAACGTTCTTCGTTAGCGATATTTGTAAAAACTTGACAAAGTTATTCGGAATATCAGGGGAAAAACGTTCAGTGCCGGTGGTGGTGGTGGCGGTAGTGCTGGTGAGAAGAAATTGTTGTAAAAATAATAACAACAAAAGCAACGATAATAACAAAAACGAGAACAACAACAATAATAATAATAACAATAACGATAATAGTAATATATGAATATGAAACAGGCGTGAGAGAAGATTGACTTTTTACATCTCGCGGAAGTGTTTTGACAAAAATAAAAAAAAGCAAACTAAGAATGAAAAAAATAATTTAGTTGCCAAGGTGTATCGGTATTCTTAAATTCGAACGACGCACGTCACCAGACTGCCTGTCTACCCACACGTTTTCGATTATGTATATACAATGATCATCGTATGCCTGTACAGTACACGGTGTGTTTTGCGCAAATACCGTGTATTTTAAATTTAGACGAGTCTAATTTTGCGAGTGACACAGTGTCGTCGTCGTCAGAGAGAGAGAGAGAGAGAGAGAGAGAGAGAGAGCGAGAGACTTGACACTTGTCAGTCTGCCCGCCCACACTTTTCCACATTTTTCGTCGTACAATCATGCGTATAACAGTGTAACATCGACGCGGAAAGAGAGAGAGAGAGAGATAAGACGTATGCAATCAATAAGAAAAATCATAATAATTTGAAGATTTGTAAAACGAGGGGAAAAAGAAAGTCCGAAGAACAGTGAAAGATAAATTCGGCGTTCGCGCGACGACGTCGACACCAACGACCGGTAATTGTCGATCGTTCCGACGAAGATGAGGATGATGTCCGTCGAGCATCATCCCTCGGCCTTCAGTCCCTACGTATCGAATCCCTCGCTCCGCCTAATGCCGTCAACCTTACCGGAAATGTGTATCGTATGTGTAGACATGGCCAGGGACACGCCGGGGGCCCCAATGTCGAGGCCTAGGGATCTAGCATCGGCCGGAACTACGACAACCACGGTTACTTCCGGGGCTTTCCACGCGGCTGCTCCTGACTCGGCGGCCCTTCACGGACACGCGCTTCAGCAGAAGATACTTCAGGTAATGTGGAGCCCTTTGCTTCTATTGCAATTACCGTCGAAATTTATTATTTGCCGCTAAGTAGACGCAGAAAGCAGAGAGAGAAAGAAAGAAAGAAAGAAAGAAAGAAAGAAAGAAAGAAAGAAAGAAAGAAAGAAAGAGAAGAACGCCTACTGATCGATGTGCGTATGTTATGCGGAATGTCATTTTTGTGCAATTTGATCCATTAAATTGAAACAGTTTTTTTTTTTTTTTTTTTTTTATCTCCGTCTTCTTTATACGATTCTACTTGCTTCTACGCTTCTCAATGCGGAAGTATGATAAACAGAGAGAAACAAAAAAAAATCCGTATTTCGAGTCTTAGTCATTTATGTTCTAATGTTGCGTGGTAAATAATCACGTAACTTTCTTTAACGAAGAAGATTTTGTTTCGTCGAAATATTCACGGTTCTTGTTAAGGTAATAAAATTGAAAGGGAAGATAAAAAAAAAATTATAATAATTAAAAAAAAAACAGAGAAAAAGAAGTCGTAAACAAATACAGCCTTATTCATATTTTCCAGAACTTGAGTAATTGTCTAACGTGATTGTGCAAAGTTCGTAGAAATGAACGGTCGTGTGATATATAATATATAATATATATAAAAATATATAAAATATATTTATTTATACACAAAATGGAATGAAATAATTCGTTCTATGAAAAATTTCGCCACGTCACACGGCCGTTTATTTCTACGAACTTTGCATAATCACGTTAGACAATTACTGCAATATATTGTATACATAAAGTAGGGTGTTTCAGAAAGAATGAATTTGCGATTTTCCACCGTCGCACCTCCGTAAAAACTTTGTTTAGGTCAAAAGTAAGGTTCTAGCAAAAGATGAGCGTTCTACGTTGTGTGGAAGATCACGCTCAGTTGATTTTGCTATTTTATACATTTTTTTTATCTTTAAATTTATAGAGAATGGTGGATAAATTTTTTTTCCTACCGCTTACGTCAATCATAATATCAATTTACGTCACTAAGACGACCCGAACTTGTAATGTTAATTCTCCAGTTGATATTTGAGCAGTCTGTCCGACGATCGTTTCGTTATTAACTCAATTTCATAAAATAGTTACAGTTTAATATGAATTTTTAATTTAAGAGAATTAGATTACCGTTTTATACATATATCGTTGCGTTACGGATCGTGATCTTTGAGCTGAATATTTAAAATGTCGGGAAAGAAATAATAATCGAATTGCTACAATGTGTTTTTTTTACAAATTCAAAAAATTTTTGAGACAACACGTGAAAAATCAAACGAGCGCAATCTTCCACGTAACGTGGAACGCTCGTCTTTCCGCGGAATTTTTCTTTTGACCTAAACGAAATTGCCACGTTGGAAAATAATTTTTTTTGCTGAAACACCAAAATACACGGTCCGTGTGTGAGTCAATAATGTTATTATCTTACGTAAGGAAATTCTCAATCGTCGCACCGCTTTTAATCTCTCTCTTTCTCTCTTTTTATTTTTTTCTTCGTTCTCTTGATTTCCCCTTTTATTCGCAGCTGTGGATATAATTCAATCGATGAGAAGTTGTCATTTCCATTCGCGGAATTCATTATTGTACGGTGTGCGTGTGTATTACAATAACGCCTGTTGCAAAACTACGATTATATTATATATATTAACATTATAATACATATATGTGTAATGTAAGTTTTCCATCGCGCCAATCGGCACAATTGGAAGTTTATGGTTTTTTTTTTTTCTCTTTCTCCTTATTCACTCTTTTTTCACAACTCGCTCGCACGTCCTCGTTTCGAATGCCGATTAGTTTCGCGTGCGCGTTTTGAAGGCAGAGTTTAGTCGGCACGACGAGGCAACGACTGAGTGAACATTTATACGATTGCAGGTATAACGAATCTCAAGAAAGAAAAAAAAAAAAAACAAAAAAATTTATTTCTTTCGTTCTTCTTCCTTCATCGATAACCGTTAGAATACAAACGGATAGAAACGAGCAGCATATATTTTCAATTTCCTTTTCCAAGTTTTATCTTCAGAATCGATACACGACGCACGATCAATTTTGTACGTGACGTCACTCAACGTTAATACATCCGTATCTTAAACTCGTGCGTGAATATTTTCTAAACGTGTGTCAAAGATTGTAAATTCGAGGCGAAGCGACGCGAACGTATGTAGAAATTTTTACATACACCCGAGGTCCGACTATTTCTTATCTTATCGCTTACAGAGTGACCTCAATAATGGAATGAATTCCGTGGCCGTATCTATATATAGAACTTATCGTTCACCTATTGCTACGAATATCGACACGTGTGTTACATATACCATACCAGTCTACTTGGTATGTATTCGCATCGTGTGTCGCGTATATTTGCATGCGCGAGGTCAAATAATTACACGAAATACAATCAACGATGCGTTGAAAAGTTGTAAATTATATATCTTAGCATTTCGTGCCCGTTAAAGTGTTTTTAACCGCGTAATCGTACGCGATAAAATGTCGTATGAAAATAAATAACGTTTCAGTGAATCGCAAGGTTGAAACAAATGAACACGCACGAACGCAAACGGATAACACGGTTAAAAATAATTATCATTCTCGTCGGGGTTTGTTAGAAAAAAAAAAATAAAAAATTCTTTTACCAAATCGTCGAAGCACAGCCTGCAAGTTCAACTCTGCCGTTATTATTTATTTATTTATTTATTTGGTTTTTCTTCTTTATTCACGCGTACATGTACCCGTAAAACCTGTGAAAAGGGACAACGTGACGTAAAAAAAAAAAAGTAAAAAGACGGCAATTTTCCTTTCTACCGTTTCTTCGCGTTGTAAAAATTTTTTTCCATCCTCATCTTTTCTTCCCCGTTTCTTCGTTGCCGGTTATACGTATCGATATACGTATAATACGACGTACCGTGCATACGGCTATTTCTAAACTTCATTGTTATCGCAGAGCGCGGATTCCCTGCGTCAGAGAAGAGCCGAATATTTTGTTGTACGCCTGATATCTGTAGAACATACCGTGCGTAGAAACAAACGTTATTTGTTGCGTGTGTTTGTTTTAAATAATTTTTTTTATTATTTTCTTCCCATTTTCTATTCTCATTTTTCTCTTATTACCTTGCAAAAGCGAAGCGCAAGTCGAACGGTGCTAATTGGCGACGTGTTCTTCTTCTTATTTTTTTTTTTACCACCGCACGTACGTACTACGTCTATCCTTTAATTCTTACATCCGTTTGTCGTCTAACGATATTTCGCTATTCATACAAACGTCCGTTCTCTCCGTCTGCCTGTGTTACCTACACATGTAACGCGCGACAATCGTACGCGTGCATATTTTCTCGTATCTTATCGAAACAAGCTGCAGCTGATTACGACTCTCAATCAAATTATACGAATATTGTGCATCGGAATGAAATACTCGAGACGTAGTATTTAATTATAATTGACCGCGTGGAATTTACTCCGTTTCGTTGTTATTAACAGTTTTATAGTTATATAAAGAATTTCGATAATGCGTACCAGCATCGTTCGATAAGCTGCTGCGTGTCAGCTCGCCGGTTATTTCCGTACTAATCTGACCCTGAATATAATATAGCTCTGGATATATATATATATATATATATATATATAATATATGTGTATTTTATACACACACACATACACACACACACGTGTTGCATGGAAACAGGATACATTTATATATTATATAAATAAATTCTTATCGCTTATTCGCGTGTTTGTCGAATAATTGATGTACAGTTTTTTAGCCACTGTTTAGGTCGGACACAAATTTGCCCGGGCAGTATCGACGCGCGAAATAACGATTACAAACAATTTCTCGTCCGTAATGCGTGCGATGTTTACTCGAACAGAGAATTCTCATCTTTGCGCGTACGAATATAATACGTATGTAAATACGAATCTTATAATATATAAATAATATACCGGATTCCTCCTGAGAAAAAACAAAAATACTCATGGAAAATCATCAATTTTCTACGAATCGTTCGCGTCACTCTTTCCAATAATCTTTTACGACAGGTACTCGTCAGTGATTATTTTTCGGGTTTTATCCGTTATGCTT